>NW_023597055.1:24263214-24270149 GCF_011947565.3 Pollicipes pollicipes
GAGAGAGAGGAGCACCAACTGGCTGACAATCGTCCACGACCAACCGCTAAGGCAGCAGTCTCTTACATGCACGCGCCATCGGGGCCGACAGTATTTCAGCATGAACTTGGCGCAACCAACATCACCTAACACACATAGCCCAATGGCCACGGTGGTCTGCAGCCGAACCACTGCAGCCGGAAAGTGAATACACAGACAGCAGCCTGACCACACAGGACATCGCGGCCGGGCTCGATTCTCGCACCGCTCGGTTCGCCACATGGAGTCTGGTTCTTTCGTCCCCGTGCGGGGCGCCAACTGACCGTTTTTCTCCGTGAGCGCCCGCTCGGCGCGCTCCCAGCCCTGCTGCTGGGTGGAGAGCGCCGCCTGCAGCGTCTCCACCTGACTGAGCAGCGGCCGCGTCGCCATGGTAACCGAGTCGGCCAGCTGCTGGTTGCGCCGCTCCGACTCGAGCAGGCGCCGCTGCAGCTCGCCCGTCTCCGCCTTGTACGTGTCCTCGAGCCTGGCGAGGGCGCAGCGGCAGGCGTCATTCGTCAGGCGTGGTCAGGGGGCGGCGACAGGTGCCACTCGTCAGGCGTGGTCAGGAGGGGCAGGTGTCATTCATCAGGCGTGGTCAGGGGGCGGCGACAGGCGTCATTCGTCAGGCGCGGTCAGGGGGCGGGGCAGGTGTCATTCATCACGCGTGGTCAGGGGGCGGACGCGGGGCAGGAGGCGGACGGCCGAGTCCGCCCCTGCCTCCCGACACAGAGCGGAGGACATAAGGAGGGCGGACGCGGATAACAGCTGGGGACAGTGAAAGCCGCTGGGGTAGGTAAACGTCCGTCCTTCTGGCGGCCTGAGACGCACAACTCGCCAGACGCATGTCAAACGCCGCGCTGGCACGCAGAACAACCGTCCGCTCAGAAACGGCGGGCCACAGTGCCTTCAATCAGCGCCAAGGCATTCGTGCCGTTCTATGTTAAAATGTGGCTGATTCCTCTACGGATCCTTAGTTCTCGGGCTTCGCAAATTCAATATCCAGTATGCGAGAGGTTCGTTTCGTTATTCCGCGGAACTCAGACCTGCAGAAATGGCCGCAAACAATCGTATATACTCACGCACATGCTTACATAAACACTCACCGCAATCTATTCATCATGTCACTCATGCATGAATGTTACGCACTCATTCGTCCATCCACTGTTTTGGGGGCCGGTACACACGCAAACATAAAGCAGTGCATAGCTCTCCATGTCAACGGCTGCGGGTGAGCAGTACCCGCTCCTCCGGCATGTGCACTGACCTGGCGTTCTCCCGCTCCTCCGTTGACCTGGCGTTCTCCCGCTCCTCCGTGTGTACTGACCCAGCGTTCTCCCGCTCCTCCGACGTGTGTACTGAGCTGGCATTCTCCCGCTCCTCCGACGTGTGCACTGACCTGGCATTCTCCCGCTCCTCCGACGCGTGCACTGACCTGGCATTCTCCCGCCCTCCGTGTGTAATGACCTGGAGTTTTCCCGCTCCGCCGTGTGTACTGACCTGCGCTCTACCGCTCTTCGTGTGTTCTGACTTACGTTCTTCCACTCTTCGTGTCTACTGACCTGGCGTTCTCTCTCTCCTCCTCCGTGTGTACTGACCTGGCGTTCTCCCGTTCCGCGCGGCGCACGCTCAGCCGGAGGTCCTCGATCTGCGCCAGCAGCTCATCATGTTCCCTGCGGCAGACCACAGACGGTAACGGCACCGGTGATGGGGTGAGGCCGCCGTTAGGGGCCGCGACCGAGGACTGGTTCCGTCAGGTGGACCAGCGCCGCCAGGCGGACGCGGCAGGACGTCCCCGGTCGGTACTGCCGTTAGGGGCTGCGGCCGAGGGGTGGTCCCGTGAGGTGCACAAACTCCGCCGGGCGGGCGCGACAGGACGTCCCCGGCCAGTACTGCCGTTAGGGGCCGCGGCTAAGGGGCGGTCCCGTCAGGTGCACCAAAACCGCCGGGCAGACACGGCAGGACGTCCCCGGCCGGTGCAACTGATGACCGAGAGCAGTGTCACCAGCCACTGCTGATGACACTGCTCTCGGACGTGAAACGTGGGCTGGAGATTGGTTAAGCAATCTGATGGCTGCTGTACTGTGGTCACGCTTACATCACATATAAAGGCTAGGCAAGGTACGATACGCTACCGTACGATAATCCACAGCCGTAAGCTCTATTTAACACGGCTGTTCCACATTTGCATGGGGTTTTGGACTGAGATGGCCATCTTGGAGACCATTCAGTGCATTTCATAGTCATACCCCTTTAAGACTTAAAAACCCTCTTGTTTCTGAGCTCAGCGCCCCAAGCTTGTGCCAGCCTATTTCAAGGTCACCCAGATCTGCATGACGCCTAAGATACGTCACACCAATACCGACACCTCGTGGGCCATGTGGCGCTCAAGATCAAGAAAAATCTTATAATCGAGTTGTTCGGGTCTGGTGTACGCCAACACGACTATTGGCATCAACGGACATCAGTTGACATTCAGTTAATTTCTTGGCTGACGTGCGAATTATGAACACGATTTGGCTACTCAGCTATTTGACTCAGAGTCGTTTCGACCAGTAATGGCCATTTTAGGGCTATGGCATGAAGGAGAATAGATTCCGGTGGAGCAGAACAACAAGCACCTGGGCACCCAAGCGCCCAGACCAAGCCCACGCAGGGACCCCCCCCTTGCGGGGTGTGTGCTTGGCGCTCGGACAGGGTCCCCGTCAGGGACTTCTCGGTCCACTCGTGGCTGACGCATACAACCTGCCCCGGACGAGCGGGGCGGCACGAGGATGCGGGATGAAGCGAGTGAAAGGATACAAGGGCGGATTTCCAACACTAAGAATGTTCTGTGCTACGTAATACATGAGTTTGGGCAGTAATATGACTTGTGTCGAAAGTACGACTGGGGATAGAACGACTTGGAGACTAGCGACTTGCAGACTTGAAGACTAGCTATACAAATATGTGGTTGGAAGTAAAAAACATCAAATCACGCACAAATATGGAAGAACACCACGAAAGGTGTCAAAATAAGAACACATATATAAAGATACAATAGTTTCACAAACACACAAACGCAACCGCCCCAACCTCTCGGCAAGTTTATAGCGCGGCGAGCCTGTCAGTGACTCGACTGAAGATGTTCCATGGCACACTCAAACGATGACATATTGTGAAACATGCGTACTACAGAGTGAAATGCATTGGCTAAAGCAGTTTTTTACACCTGACACTAAACCAATAGTTACATATGAGCTGATGTTATCGCATCTAATGCTTGCCTAAATATCTTCAAAGGCGGAACATTCTTTTAATCCACCAGACTAAATTCTGCTGAACCTCAAAAATGTCTGACAGGCAGGTTTTGTGAATGGAGTAACAACCATGCTTGAACCAAACTGATATCGCAAATTCGGTCAAAGCAACAGCTACACTGTGATATCTATGGCCTAGAGCTGGACCTTGGTGATGGCACTCTGATTGTACCTGGTAACATTGCTGCTGTACTCGGCCAGCGATCTCTCCAGCTCCGCTCAGTACTGTACCTGGTAACAGCGCTCCTGTACTCGGCTAGCGATTTCTCCAGCTCCTGCTTAGCCTGGATCTCGGCCGAGAGGGCCAGCGAGGCCGCCTGTGAGTCCTGCTCCTGACTGCGCCGCTCCAGCTCGGCCACCTCCCTGCGCAGAGGTCAGAGGTCAGGTCAGGTCACGCAGACCGATGCGGCTGCAGGATCCGGTGCCTGGGGGGTGGGGTGGGGTGGGGGGGGGGGGGGCACATAGGATGGCGACTGGTGTCATATACAGGCTACTGGCAGACAGACCACGGATGGAGATTAAGTGGCGCCATTCTTGGCTAAAAAGGACGTGTCTGGGTGAAGCCAGCACGAATATAAGTGACAGCCAAAAGATATGAAGGACCACAGGACTTACAGTTAACCTAGAAAGATGCCATACTATTGAGGTGACCAGTAAATACACACCAACATGTGGATACCAGCATATCATGGCCAGAGGCGTCAGGCAGACACCATCAATGACGATACAGAGTTGAACTGACGGCCCATAACTGCTCTGTGCCGATATAAAGCCCAGGCCAGACCCCATTCGACACCCTGCGGGCGCCGCCAGCGCCGTCCGGGCCGGCACCCACCGCTGGGCGGTCTGCAGCGCCGCCTCGGCCGCGGCCGCCGCCTGGCGCGCCTCCTCCGCCTCCTGGAGCGCCTCAGCCGCCTCGCGCTCGCGGCGCGTCAGCTGGCCACTCAGCTGTTTGTGCACGCGCCCGTGCTCGCGGTCGGCCTCGGTGAGCGAGGCCACCTGCTCGCCGAGGGCGGCCACCTCGGACGTGAGGCGGGCCACCTTCTCCCTGCCGGCCGTCAGGCGAGCCAGGAGTCAGCGCTGGCCAGGTGACGTCGGCAGAACCGAGAGCAGCTGCATGTGGTAATGAGGAAACACAGGCGGTGAAAGCCGTAATATAACATATGAATAATGCATGGACGAATGGGTAGTCCGCACATATCGCCTCCATTTACACATCCCACGTCTCCACACGACACCACAGCACAGCGGCGCTCGCTGCGCGGTCGCAGGCCTGCGCAGTTCAGCGCACGTCTCAGAAGGGCCGAGGCGTCCACCTGACGACGCTTCGGCACAACCGTAACAGCGCCGCGAGGGCCGCCCGCCGCCAGCGGCGCCGGCCGACGCCAGCCCCGCCGCTCACTCGTGTCTCTTGGAGGCCGCCTCCTGCTCGCGCTCCTTGACTCGCAGCCGCTTGATGACCGTGTTGAGTTTGAGCTGCTCCCTGCTCAGCTTCTCGCCCTCGGCGCGCAGCTCGTCGGCAGTGGCGTCCCGCTCGAGCAGGGCTTCCTCCAGCTCGGCGCAGCGCCGGCGGGCCTCCTGACCACAGGGCACGGCCGCTACAGCTCGCCCGCCGCACAGCCTCGCTCCAGCAGAGCCTTCCACCGATCAGTGTATCCGACATCCAAACGCAGGCCAGTGCCACGTAATGCAACTTGCACGGATTCCAGGGCTAAGTCATTGCTGTTGCCTACCAAAGATTTAAGAACTTCCAGATGGAGAAATGATTGCAGAAGAAAGTTTTACAAACTTGCAAACAATACACTACCATTTATCAATGCATTAGCAGATACCTGCATGACTGAACAAATACAATTATAAATAACAACGCCCAACGTTTCTCCCCCAGACAAAATACGTTCAACTCGACACGCTGTTTTGGCATGACACAATAAAATCACGAGCGCGCAGGTGTGACGTCATCCGTGCTCACCCGCAGCTGTTTGTCGTTCTGTGAGGCGCCACCAGAGGCGCTGCTGTGCGTCCAGGCGCGCCTCCAGCAGCTCGATCCGGCTGACGAGGTAGAGAGGTAGAGGCGCCGGCGGTGAGTGGTGACGGACAGACTCAAACGGAGCCGGGCCGCGCCACGCACGACCGACATCACCGACCGACCGGCCAACGGCCAGCATCGCACTCCAATGACATCGCCCTCCCCACAAAGCGACGCGCAGTAGCGGATGTCAGCGAGTGCCTGAGCTTTTCCTACCATTCAAAAACCATGCAACAGGGCAGTGAAGTAGTAATTTCCACGCTGCGGCGAAGAGCGAAGCAAGGCTCGTCAACGACGCACAATCATGTCCAGAGCTCTGCCCAAAGCTCTGTCGTCTCAACATGCCGGCATCTTTACCCAGGCAGAGCAGGCCGCCGCGTCCGCGCTTGTGCGTCTCTGCACCGGCGTCAGCGCCCACCTCTGCATGTTGCTGTTGTCCTCCTGCAGGGTGACGTTGAGCCGGCTGAGCTCGACCATCTTGGCCTCGCGCGCGGCCAGCACCTCCTGCAGCTCGGCGGCGCGCCGCGGCCAGCGCTCGCCCTCCTGCTCGGGCTCGGAGGAGGCCAGCGACGCCTGCGACAGGTTGCGGTGGTGGCCCGAGTCTGCCGACAGGTCAGCCCCGCGTCAGCCGAGTGGCGCCGCGCTCACTCACCGTGCGTGTCACAGCCAGCGCTGTCCGCGTCGCGGGCTGGCGCCGCGGTTGCAGGGCAAAAGGCTGATCGTCAGCCGGAATTCGACTGTGGTCATAGGTTTCAGCGTGTGGGCGATTCAGCAGACCAGCTCAGGCTGCAACAACGCTGGGGAGCGTCACGCACGGGACGGCATCCGTGCAGAGCAAACTAAGATACAGCAGACCAGCTCCGGCCGCAACAAAGCTGGGGAGGGTCACCCACTGTACGTCATCGGTGCAGAACGAACTCCGAATCCGACAGGGCGCTGCTATCCTAGAGGAAGCCTGGTCTGAACAATATGGGGAGCAGGGGAGCGAGTCTGGCGAGAGGCCCTGAGCTCCGTTTAGTGTCACGAAAATTAACGTAAGGCCAGCCTTAAAGATCTGTCTTCGATGGGGAGCATGCCCAGGTCAGAGCGGGTCTACTGTAAACACTCAGTATGCGTATTCACACATTCTATGGCGACACAACTACCTCTCTGACATCAAATGCCTGCACCAGCCTGTTTGACACCATGCCGTCCCCCTCCCCGCCCACCCGGATGACCTCACTATGGCACGGTGAGACCTCACTACCCCCCCCCCCACCTATGCACTCCCCCACTCCACCATCCCCTCACCCACTGTCCTCTCTAGGGTACAGTTGCCAGGACCACCCTACCACCAGCCCTCCCCTCCCACCCACTGTCCTCTCTATGGTACGGTGCCAGGGACCACCCCTACCACCAGCCCTCTACCTCCCCCACTGACCCTCTCTATGGTACGGCTGCCAGGACCACCCCACCACCAGCCCTCTCCCTCCCCCACTGACCTCTCTATGGTACGGCTGCCAGTACCACCCCACCACCAGCCCTCCTCCATGCACCCCACTGGACCTCTCTATGGTACGACTGCCAGGACCACACCACCACCAGCCCTCCCC
>NW_023597055.1:24271149-24367654 GCF_011947565.3 Pollicipes pollicipes
TCCCCCATGATCTCTCTATGTACGGCTGCCAGTACCACCCCACCACCAGCCCTCTCCCTCCCCCACTGACCTCTCTAAGGTAAGGCTGCAGGCCATAACCTCACCACCCCACCACCAGCCCTCCCCTCCCCCACTGACCCCTCTGCGGCGCGGCTGCCGGCGGGTGCGAGCCGTCGCTGCTGGGTGTTTCGGACCGCTCGTGGCCGGCGCCAGGCACGCGCCGTCGACCGGGCGGCGCGCCCGGCTGGCGCGCCTCCGTCTGCGGGCTGGCCAGCACCTCGACGTCCGACGAGGTGGCCGTCTCGATCTCGTCGGCAGACGTGTGACCCGACTCGTGCGGCGACACGCCGCGGCCGCCGCTGCAAACAGAGGTTGGTAAGAGTGCGGTGAGATGGCGGGGCGAGCGCAGTGCCAAGCCGCGGTCACTACCGAGAACGCCGAACTGGGAATAATGCAATGATTGAAGGACTGCAGGATGTCATTCAGCGTGAACTATCTCAGAGGCACCGTTTGCTGCAAACCTGTAGAGCACACCAATGAACATCAGAAAACTTCGCAGTGCGTCGGTACCCCTTGCCTTAACGTATAGAGCATTACTGTCCGCATGCAATATTCCTGATCATGGACGGATTAACTGCCCGAGTAAACCAGTAACTTTGACTTATTCCCAACGGGTTGATTGTGATCCACTTGTCACGCCACCTGCTGGCAGCCTCCCCCCCCCCGGCCTGTTAGACAGCGTGCTTACCGCCGCGATCTGGCCGCCCTGACCGGCCGGGTCCGTCGCTCACCTGTCGGCCGAGCCGGAGCTGGGCTCGGCGGACGTCTCGCGGGGCGGGCTGCCCGAGCCGTGCCGCTCCGGCGCGCCGGGTCCCGGCGGCGGCCCGGCCGGCGCGCCGCC
Organism: Pollicipes pollicipes; assembly: GCF_011947565.3. Classification (NCBI taxonomy): domain Eukaryota; kingdom Metazoa; phylum Arthropoda; class Thecostraca; order Pollicipedomorpha; family Pollicipedidae; genus Pollicipes; species Pollicipes pollicipes. Next base: position 24,272,051 of record NW_023597055.1, read on the forward strand.
CGACGGCTCCTCCGAGCCCAGGCTGCAGCTCGCCGGCCCGATCGAGTCGTTCGTCACCGTCTCCGCCGATTCGTTGAAGGAGGTAAAGTGCTCCAGTGAGTCGCCGCCGGTCACAACGGGTTCTACTGAGTCGCTGCTCGTAGCAGCCTGCTCCCCGGAGTCGCCGCTGAGGACAGCGGGCCCCACCGAGTCACTGCTGGCGACGGCAGGCTCCGCCGAGTCCGAAGTGGAGCTGACCGGCCCAATCGAGTCGCTGGTCGAGCTGACGGGCCCCGCGGAGTTTTTCGTAGAGCTAGTCAGCTCGACGGAGCCATCTGTTGAGCTCACCGGCTCCACAGAGTCATTTGTGTTGCTAGATCCTTCCACTAAGTCAATGTTTACTAACAGTTCTTCCGAAGAAGGCGCGTTCTCTTGTCTGGCAGTGCTTGGAGACGCCAGAACTTCCACTTCCGGTGACGTCAGATTTCCGACGTCCGGTGACGTCAAAGGCTCAGCGTCCGGTGACGTCAGATTCCCGACGTCCGGCGAAGTCAAGACTCCAGCGCCTGATGACGTCCGATGCCCGCCATCCGGCGACGTCAGAGGCTCGGCGTCCGGTGACGTCAGCGGTGTGACGCCGCAGCCGAGCCGAATGAACGACTCCGACGAGCTGCTGTCGCCGGGCGACTCCGTGACGCGTCCGAAAGGCGCCGCCGCCGTCGTCAGACAGGCGGCGCCACCGTCGGCCGACACCAGCGTGTGGCAGCTGGAGTTGGAGCTGTGCAGACTCTCCGCCGGCGCCTCGCCGCCATCGAGGCCGACGTCGGCCTCGTCCAGCACCTCGATCGACTCGGGCGTGCCGGCGGTGCCGGGCGAGAGCGGCTGCGGCGCGGAGTCGGAGGTGGACGGCGCCACCACCAGCACGCTGCGCTGGAAGCCATCCGGCGAGGGCGAGTCGGCGCGCAGCGCGGCCACGTCGCTGGCCGGGCCGCCGGCCGGCTCACCGCCGCCCTCGTCCCAGCCGACGGCGTCGTCCGCCGACGCGTCCCAGCCATCGCCAGCCGCCGCCGCCGCCGTCTCTGCCCGGGGGGGGGGGGGGGGGCGGGGGAAGGGGTCAGGCCGTGCCTGCCCCGGCCAAACAAGCGTCGCCAGGAAGGCACCACCGTGGCGGAATACGGCTCCTGCAATCGACCGCCCCCGCTGACGGCAGGGTAATGTACGGATCACCCAGGTACGCCGGGAGCCAATGTCGGTGAGGTGAGGTGTCGCACCAAACTGTCCTGATCCGCATACGGGACGGAGACGTCAATCTCAACAGCAGCTCATTGCTAAAACCAAGCTGCCTGGGTCGCACGGGTCGTCCCTGGCAACACACATTCCACCAGCCTATACCCCCCCCCCCCCCCCCCAAAGAGCAGAGCATTCTATGACCACACACCAGACATCACTGGGTTTTACTGTGCGGCTTGGACGTGGTGCTCGCCGCGGACGTGAACAGCGCTAGCTGGGAAAGACGGACACCACCCATAGCTGTAACGGCCGGACGCCACGTGCGCGCGCGCCAGTTCAGGTCAGGGCAAGGCACGTGGCGCGAACTGGCAAGAAGGACGGACACCACCCATAGCTGTAACGGCCGGACGCCACGTGCGCGCGCGCCGGCCCGGGTCAGGGCAAGAAAGGTGACGCGAGCTGGGAAAGACGGACACCACCCATAGCTGTAACGGCCGGACGCCACGTGCACGCGAACCAGCCAGGTCAGGGCAGTGTATCGGGCAGGAGAACTGACAGCGAGGCACCCCCAGACGACACGAGACCGCTCAGCGGCGGCGACGGCCACTGCGGCGCTCACCAAGAGCGGCGAGGCCGTTGGTCTGGCGGGCGGGATCGTGGGGGCCGGACGCGCCAGCCGAGGAGGCCGGCTGACCCTCTACCACCGGCGACTCGCCTGCAACACGACACCACATAAGACGTCATCACCCAGCACAGCACACGGGGCCAACGGGGCCGAGAAGGCCGGCCCGGCGGTGGGCTACGTGGCAGGCGGGGCGCCGGTCAAACGCCAACTTTCTGCGTGCGGCGGACAGCGTTACCGCACGGGAACTTCGGTAACTCAGAACTTCAGGAGCTTCGGCAACTCAGAGCGACACTTCCAGGACTCCGCGAGGCGATGTTGCAAAAAGCACAAACAATGTGAAAGCTCAGCTCAATACTCTCAACATGATGCAATGTACGTTAAAGGAAATGTTTCACATTTGAAGGTACTGAAGTAAGCACCAGATATGATGAAACAAGCTCACTCATAACTCTTGGTACACTTTCCATGTGGAAAAGACTGCTCCAGACAGCACAGTTATCTGTTTAGCAAACATGCCCCTCCATGAGTCACGGTTTGATTATATCATTGTACTTCACACAACATTGACTGAGAGCCAGGCCTTGGTCAGCTGCATGCTGGCTCAAGGTACGAACAGGATTTGAATGACGTTATTATGATGTCATGAGTGCCAAGGTGGCTTTAAAATACTCTCCCCATTTTCGCGGGCGTGTAGCTCAGAAACTGTAGGGGGGGGGGGGGGGCTTAGGTCTTAACAAAGGCAGGGCTGTAAATAGCACTGAAAGGTCTTCAATATGGCTATTTCAGTTCAAAACCCCATAGAAACATGGAGCACTCCCTTTAATTTTAAGTTGCTGAGTCACTTCAGGCATCACAAAAGACTCATGTGACCTAACATCAGCACCCACGCAATCGTCGCTGAACACAATGCTGCAGTGAACATTTGCCACACCACACATCCTCAAGTCAGCTTCCTGGCCATCCCCCATTGATCACCCAGTGTGAGACAGGTGCGTGGGGGCCGATGCGGGACGGGGGCGGTCACCTGACTGGGAGTCCTTCAGCAGGGAGGCGCCGAACGAGCCCCAGAGCGAGCTGGCCGAATGGTCGGACACGGTGGCCACATCGCCGGAGCTGACCGACGACGAGCCCAGACCAAACGCCGAGAAGAAACTGTCCGAGTCCCCTGCCGCCGCCGGCACACCCGACCGTCAGCCGTGCGACAGGCTCACTTCAGTTGCATAATGTGTGCAGAGTGGCATGGATACATCAGTACCATCTGATTGGAAATGCTCAGGTCGATGAGACTCATCAGAGATGATCAAGTTTTGGCTCAATTGCTAGGAGCAACTTCTCCACAAACACAGGAACATGTGTCTAATAACCACAGAGATCCAAAATATTAACTAGACAAATCAGGGCCCCATTTTCCCCAGTAGATAACATTCTAGTGACCATAACAAAGTATGTTCCAGGAATGCCTCTGCCAAGTCAAACTCAAATAGCATTACCTTTGTCTTTGCTGTCACTTTCAGGTCCCTTTTCATCCACAGATTCCAAGTCCAGGGCCTTATCAAAAGTTTTCTGGGCCTCTTTGAGTGCTGACTTTGCCAAACTGGCAAAGCCAGCAGTGTCAAACCAGCTCATCTCTGGTGTTTGCTGAAATGGGCAACATTGTTACACACCATCAAAACAAGCATCTGCAGCATGCATTATATGCTATCATACAATATCACCCTTGTGAACTGAGAAGCATATGTAAACCCACTAAGCACATACTGCAGAGTAGCCTGAACAAAATGTTTTGAGAGCAAAAAGTCAAGCAGGCCTCTACAAGCAACACGCAACTAACAGCTTCTTATCTTCATCAAGGTATCTTGGAGAATAAAACAAGACCCAGGAGGAGCAGACCCAGTTCTGGTGGATTTCTAAATGGTTTGTGACCATGTGACATGACTTTGTGTCACTGAATCAAGTCACAGTGTGATAGTACTTGAATACCTTGAATACTTCTGCATTTACATAAATCTAATACCCATTATTAGGCACTCCCTGCCCCTCTCATCATGGAGAGCAGCCAAAGCCATTAGTTGAATGAATGCTGCAAAATTTACAAACCACTGCTTCCTGAATTAATTTGCATAGGTACTGGGTAGGATAACATGTATCCTGCTTCATCATGCAGCTAACCCAAGTTTACTTAACCCTATAATTCCCACTGAAAACTGGCAATAGGCATGTTTGATCACTGCTAAACAGCACAGAATCTATCTTGTACCATGTGATGTAGGTGCATTGCAGTTTTATTATGGAAGCACAATGTATATCCAGCAGTACTGGTGGGAGCTAAAGTGCACTAAAAATCATTAACTGTAATCCTGGTGTACTATATCACACTTTCCTCTGCATATTTATTTCCTTGCATCAACAATCATCTGAAACTCTTATGTCATGGCTGTCTCAGATCAAATACACATGGCTAATGAGACTGTATGCCTTATATCAGACTTACTCTTGAGCATAAGTAAAAAAACAACTTTATTTTCATCATGTCCAAATCACTGCAGATTTTTCTCTGAAAAGGACATAGCCATAGAAAGGCACATATACTGTTATGTTCATAGTCTGCCAACTTCAATGTAGACTGAGGCCAGCTCACAAACATCTATATCATTACATACACCTGTACATAAACATCTGCATTATTACATAAATAAAAATCCCATGTAAGATATAATGAAGGTCATACAGAGGGTAACCATCAAAACTAATATTGCTGGAATTGAATTCAACAATTAGTGATCATGTAACATCACATCACAGTTCATTCTGCACCATATATGTTTGTTTTGCAAGCTTTAGGAACAATTCAACCTGCCAACAGTTACTGAGGCCCTTGGCTGCAGCTGGCCCTGCCACCTCCAGGCCCATGACCTCAAAGGACTCCCAATTGCTGCAAAGTAAGTCAAAACTATTTCCACATGCACAATCAAGTGAATTTTTCTGGCATGTGAATATCATGTAAACTTTTGTCATGCTTTTCTATGCAATTAAGGATACACTTTGCATCATTTGGACTAACCAAACACCAGGTGACAACCAATGTGGGCTGCAGTAAGCAGAAATAAAAATACAAAATGAGTGCAAATGCATACAACACATAGATAATAAATCAAAGAAATGTAGGCAGTGATCAAAGCTTGTTCCATCTCCCACATATGATCTATGTTCGCATACTTGTCATACTTCTGCATTACCGTAAAATGCATCGATAGACAACTGACAAGGCATTATGATCCAGTCAGGGTTGGCATGCTCGTCCGCGCAATCACAACCCTAATTGTACTCGTTCATACAATTCTCAAAACAATCCATAAATGTGATAGTCAAGTTTGTTTACAGTTGGACTAAAATGATCTCCACGCTTTGCTTACAACATATGTCGTGGAAAACTGGAGCAACCCCCGACCGCCACCTCGCACCACGAGTGAAGTGAAGTAGCAGAGCGATAGCTTGCAAAACAAACCGATTGAGTTCATAGCATGCCATGCCCTAAATACAGTTATTTCGTAGGCGTAGAATTCGATGTATGAAGCGTCAAATACTCATGCTATTTGTATTCCCGATCGGCACTTACCACGTCAATTCGTGCGCTTGGTTTGTCTTGGTGCCATATACGATGCTACCGAAATGCGTCTTTTTATTCCGGTGGATCACCACTGGCGGAGAAAATCCGCTGCAAAGTTGACAAATAAGTTATTTGCTGGACGTCCGTAAGTTTGCACCAGATTCACATTCACATTCAGGCCCATATTCGGAATTCAGCAGACTCCCAGATTGGCCTGAAACATTGTATAGAGACGCAGTTTGGTAGATGTGTACGCATTTGCATGTTCCGCTGATCGGGAGGGTGGTGATTGGGGGAAATTTTGAGAATCATCGCCTCGTCCAAAGGCGTTACGCTGTTGCCGGGACACTGTATTTTCACTTGCCGGGCCAATCCAATCGCTAAGAAGCTTTCCACGTTGCTTCGATCTCTTTGCATTTTCTCGTAGGACCCTACGTTGCTGTTGGGACACTACCTGCTAACATGCCTGAGCGTTCTTGATCGATCAACAAGGGGGCAAACTGACCCATCTTTTGAGGCGGGGCAAAAGCGTCTTTGCCCCCCCCCCCCCTCTTAATTTCAGGTGGCCCAACATGGGCCCCGGAGTATGTGGTAGCACTTGTTTATTGTGTTACCAAAACAAGCGTAGACGGCCGATATCTGGTCAAGAAAGGGTCCATCTCAAGCGGAAGAAAATTGTTTCGTGTCCGTGAAGGGCCCATCTAAATATGGAAATACCCCATTTCCAAGCGGAAAAACACATCTCAAAGAAACGCTCGCTCACGTCACTTACAGGCACGGTAGGGGCCTCTTTCTGGCCTGGAAAGGGCTTATTGTAAGGTCAACAAGGGCCCACTTCAGGTTGGTAAAAGGGCCCGTCGCATGCTCAGAGAGGGTCCTCTGCGCCCCTCTGTCTGAAAATGGTCCAACATAAACTTACAAACTACTCGTCTCAAGTCAGGTAGGGACCCAGAAAAAACTGAAAAGTGGAGAACATTAGGCTTGGCAAAAGCCTCTCTCACTCTTGGGCCTGGGAAGAGCCCATCTCTGGTCTGGAGTGGGCCCATCGTAGCCCCAGAAAACCAGTGGTGGTGTATCCGCCGGGTAAACTGTCCCCATGCATGAGGCAAGGTCCAAAACTATCTTTTTCTCCAATATTTCTCGCCTATATTAGGTCCCACAAGCCCCATCTTACCAGGGGAAATGCCAAAGTTTTCATACAAGGGGTGAGAGCGGCACACAGCTGGATAAAGGTCTCCCAGTAAAAAGGCTCCCCCAAAATCGTCAGACTTGGTCCATTTTATTTCGAAGGCCCTGATTTTCTTCATTTGTCATCATCATGCCGACGAATACGTTCGTTGGGGGGGGGGGGGGGGGGCAGTGGATTGAATATTAAGGAAACTTCCCCTTATCTTTCGTGGACAGGGAGCCTCGTAAGTAGAACACTAGGGAGTCTCACTGCCTTTCCTCGCCAGGGGTTGAAAGGATTTCCGTTCAACCCGCCACCCGGAGTACCTGCCGGATACTTTTCAGGAGACACGGTAGTCGGGGCCCCTGGTCGATCAGCAGAGCAGCAGAGAGATGCATTATGCATTGATCCTCTCCCTGACACGGAAGGCCCTCAGACCGGAGCAGTTGATCCTGGATCGATGCAGGGGGCCTCATTGATCCTAAAGCATCACTTACCGACACAGGAGGTCGAATAATTGGCACGTCCCCCCCCCCCCCTTAGCTTCCGAGGGACACTTCGGGCCCCTCGGGACCTACGATTAAGGGCCCGAAGGGTCCGAAGCGCCGGCCGAAGGTCGTATCAAGGGGGCCCGCTTGCAGGGCCTGGTACTCCAATGCGCGTTGATCAGGGCCCCTGAGCTCATAAGGGCCTATATATTGATCAGGCACCAGCGGTAACCCGCAGTCATCTCCATGGCAGCATGGGCCTAAGGACCCATTTCCCAAGCAGGGACAAAGCAGGAGCCAGTGATTTACATTGATCGGGACTCCACAGAGCCTGAAAGCGGCCCTGTGCTGGCAGGGGGCCCCAAGTCGGCCAGAGGCGGTGTTTGAGAAGGCCCGTAAAGCCCGGAGGGCCCACCGGGTCCGACGAACAAGGGCTCGATCGAAGGGTCTGGGGCACCAGGGGCTGGTCGGAGTCTTATTCAGGGGCCCCTGCCTGCGGGCTCGGACGCTCAAATGACAGTCAGTGGTCGGACCTTTTGTACCTATCAGGGACACCCTGAGTCGATATGGGTCTGCAGGTCGGTCAGGCACCACCAGTACCGCACAGCCTGCTCCGTATCGGTATGGGCTTGAGGGCCCACTTTCCAATCATCTACAAAGCTGGGGCCAGTGATTTACATTGATCGGTGCCCATATATCTGTCAGGGGCTCACAGCGCCTAACAGGGGATGCCGTGCTCGCAAGGGGCCTCGAGGCGGCCAGGGGCAGTGTCCGATAAGGCCCGAAGAGGGACCCAAACGGCCCAACGGAACATACTATCAAAGGCCCGGTTGGGGGGTTTGGGGGCCCGAAGGATTGGCTGTAGGTAACATAAAGAATCGCGGCCCGTAGGGTCGTGACCTGAGGCCTCCTTGTGCCGTTTGAGGGCCTCCTGAGACAATGCGGGTGTCTAACTCGGCCAGGGACACGGACACCGAACGGTTGGCTCCCTGTCAGTCCGGACCATGGGGGCCCATTTTCCAAGCAGGAGCAGGACCGGGGGCTACAATTTGCATTGGTCTGGGTCCCTCAGACAGTGGGTGGGGCCCTTTTGTCGGTCAGAGCCCACAGTGCATAACAAGAGGTTATGCGTCGGCTAGTGGCCCTAGTCGGTGACGCAATTTGTTTGAAGAAGTCCGAGGAGGGGCTGGAGGGCCCCTCGTGACCAAAAATCAAGGGCTAGATTGTACTCGAAGCCGGTCCCCGCCCGTAGCGCTATTACCTAAAATGTCAGTCAGAGGGCTTCTGTTAGGGCCATCTTACTGGAGTTCTCTATCTCTGTCATAAATGGCCTCGACACAAAGAGTCGGCTCCATGCATCTGTGAGCCCCTGAGATCCATTTCCCGAGTCAGCCAGGGGTGGTATTTGAAGGGGCCCGAAAAGGAGCCGAAGGGTCTCTTAAGATAAAAAATAAAATGCCCGATTCGAAGGCTACACGGCCCAAAGGGCTTGCTGCAGGTCACACTAAGGACTCCGCCCGTAGAGCCGTGATCTTAAACGTCGGTTGGAGAACCCCTTGCACCAGTTGGGAAGCCCTGAGAGAGAGAAAACTAGGGGCCCATTTCCCAAGCATGGACACGGCCGGGCGTGCGATTTATATTGATCAGGGCCTCTGTTACAATGCGGGCTCCTGTATCGTCTAGAGGCCCACAGTGCCAAACAAAGCATTCTGTGTCAACAAGGGGGCTCGGGTCGATCAGAGGAAGACGTGCTCAACAAGGGCGGTGACGGGACCCAGAATGACAGAGGTCTCTTGCCTTCGTCTGGGCCCTCTGACAATGAAAAGAAACAAGATAGTTTAGGATGACTGTTCACATTGAGGCAATGGAAGGGTCCTATACCAGTCAGGGCCCCCCGTACCGAACGTTGGAGTCTCCAGATCGGTCAGGGAAACCCACCGCGTGTCGCCAGAATGGCAAGCGGAAGACGCTGCGAGGTGAGACGCAGTGGTCCTTCAGCCCCTGGCTGGGAACTATAATGTGCCCTTTGTGTTTTACTTAAGGGGCTCATTTCTGGAAAGAAATCATGGGTCTCATTGATGTTGAATAAAGTGTATATATTGTATTGGAAATGAGGTAAAAAAAAACAACGAGGCCACCGCCCGTTCGCCTGGGAACGTTTATTCTTTTACAGAATCGACTAGTGAGACTAATTATCAAAAGTTTTCAGTCTGCGCGCCCGCAATGGCGGACACAAGGACAGCGGTAGATTGCGTGGCAGTGTCCGTTTAACCGAACGGCGTCGGCCACCGCAAGTAACACCAGGCGGCGGGTGCCGCGCGCGCGAGAGCGACCGTCGTGGAACAGTACTTCCGAATATCTTAGACAATTTATTCGTGCCCTTCAAAGAACAGGTTGGGCGTATCTTTTTCAAGTTTGATGCTGTCTTCTTGTCAGATTAGCAGTTACTGCAACACAAAAAATAGAGATTCTTCCTTTCCTCCTCCAGTTCTATCACCAGATTCCAACACCACTTTGTGGTGCTGTAAAGGCCAATCCGTTCAATCCGTCAATCTAAAAATCGCACAGGTGAAATATACGTCCAGCTACATTCCAAATGTACTGTTTGACATCCCGAAAGCGTTGAAAGGTGCGTCTGTAAAATATGTCATCATTTTTGTCCACTGGTTAGCGACGGCTCAGTGTTCATCACGAGGACAGTGCTGTGTGACCCACGGAGACTGCAATGCCTGGCGTCAAGGCTGTTATCGCTAAGAATTGCGAGCGCGCAAGCTGGAAACTATGTTACACAATATTTTATCACTAAACAATTCTGACCCCATGTTGAACATTTCCAGACAGACATCGTCTGGGTACGTTAATGCAAATTGCTGAACCATTTGGATCTACATTTACGGGGCCCTTAATATCTCTGTACAGCTCATATAATGATTCTTACAAGGCTTCGAGTTCTTTTGACTTAGGAGGGGTCCACTGGAAAATTATAAAACGAAGGGCGCTGGATATTTATTTCATGCAGTTGTTTAAAGCATGATTTCTTCAGCTGATGACGGCATAGCATTCCGGCGGAATTGATCTCGCGGTAGCTCTTGGTTTCTTTTCCAGTTACACAAGGTAAAAATGAAAAGATAAAGCAAGTCTTCATTAAAAATGGGCCATATTCGCCAATTCTCTTTTGGGAGCCTCTTCGCTATCAGGGGCCTTTTGTTAACCTCGTGCCCCTCCCTTGCCAAGGCTCCAGCTGCACGCCTGTTCTGAAATATAGGACCCCATGGGTTTGGGAGAGGCTTTTCGTTAAGTTAAGTTTTTGTCCAACCCCCCCCCTCCCAAATTTCGATACGGCACCCCTGTTCCCGATTGTCAGAAGCTCACTATGGTGCCTTGGTGCCTTAGCCTTAGAGCAGCAATTGAATATGCGCCGATAAATTTATACGTGCAATTGTCAAACATAAGCTCACGTTACGCCAACATTGTGTTGCATCATGTCTGTTGATTATTGAATTCGTGACACCTTTTATACTTGTGTTGAATGGCAGGATATTTTGTACTCCTTCATAACACAGAAGGCAGGAACTCTGCATTAGTTATCAGCCATCAGCTGATTCCACCAATCACCCGGATGACTGCAACTACGCTACGAATCAAGTTCGTGTTTGATTTGAGTGACATTCAGCAACCAACCTTAGTTTATTTTACCATATTTCAAAAAGGGCTTGGCCTCGAAATGGTAGGATTTATATGATGTGGAAAAATGAATAGGTTTCATGTATGTGCATACGTAGCACACCTAGTTTTTTAGGCCTGCACACAGTGAGATGGGCTCCCATATGAAAATAATGTTCTAAGAATCTTAAAATTCGGCCACATCCTGGATCCGCCCCTGGTTTGAGTGCGTGTAGTACAAGACGCTGCAACACGTCACATTCGCGATACCACTCGATGCAGCTAACGTGACAGGGCCGTGGTTCCCGAAATGAGTTGGCGGTGCAACTGAGCAGTTCAAATGTACGAGACCCATCTCAAAAGGACGCCACCTAGCGGTTTTCCGAGGGTTTGTCCACTTTTTTCTTAAAGTTGGGTGCATCATGGGTGGGGGTCCTGAATGTGACCTGCAGCTCACCATCCGAACCATTCAGCACTCAAATCGGGCGCTTGATCTTTGGTCGTGAGAGACCCTTCGTGCCCTCTTTAGGCCCCCTCAAACACCGCTCCGACTCCAGGCCTCTTGCCGCTTCAGGACCCCTGTTAGGCGCTGTGGCCCTCGACGGACACAAAAGCCCCTCATCGTGTTAGACACCTCAAACAATGCAAATCACGGGCCCCAGCCTCGTTCCTGCCTGGGAAATAGACCTTAAGGGCTCCAACGAGCATGGAGCCGACTGTTCGGTATTCGTGGTCTCTGACCGACTTAGATACCCGCATTGCCTCATGGGATCCTCAAATGATGCAAGAAAACTTCTGGCTGACATTCCAGGTCATGAACCTGCTGGCCACGATTCTTTAAAGACCTTCAGCCAGGCCATGGGGGCCTGATGCCATCCAAACGGGCCTTTGATCGCCGATTCCGGCGGGCCCTTTTCGGGCCACATCGAACACTTCCCTTGGTCGGGCAGAGCCCTTTCGAGCACGAGACTCTCTGCTAGGCGCTGTGGGCCGTTGACAGATACAAGACCGCCGGCCAGTGTAAAGCACTCTCGCTGCTGGGGAAGTCGGCCGCCAGGCCATACCAAGGCGAAGGCGAATGCACGGTACTGGTGGTGCCTGACCGACGTATAGGGCCGTTTTAACGCAGGGATACTCCATCGGCGCAAAGGGCCCTCTGACTGTTATTTGAGGGTCTGTCCCCGCAGGCCGGGCCACTAAATAAGACTCCGACTAGCCCCTCGTGCCCTTGACCAGTAGCGCAGGCGGGGGAAGGGGGGCACAGGGGGTAGGTACCCTCTTAGGTTCGGAGAGGCTCAAACAGTACCTTGGAACCTACGATTAAGGACCATCTTTAAGGGCCCGAAGGGCCCAAAAAACCGGCCCGAGGTCGCATTCAGGGGCTCCGGCCCGCGGGGCGGGCACCCCAATGCCAGCTAGAGAGTCCGTGCACTGATCAGGGGTCCACGGTCGGCTAAGTGGCGGCATGGCCATAAGGGCCCATTTTTCAAGCAGGGACAAAGCCGGAGCCAGCGATTTACGTTGTTCGTGGCCCTTTGACGCGAGGGGCCCCGGGTCGGCCAGAGGCAGTGTTTGGGGAGGCCCGAAAAGCCTAGAAGGCCCTCCGGTCCGACGATCAGGGGCTCGATTAGAGTGTCTAACGGTGCAAAGGGCTGGTCGGTGTCTTATTCAGGGGTCTCGGCCGGAGAAGACGGGCCCTTAAATAACGGTCAGAGAGCCTTTGCGCCTATCGGGTACCTCCTGAGTTGATTTGGGCCCATATGTCGGACAGGTACCACCGGTACTGCACAGTCGGCTCCATATCGGTGTGGGCCTGAGGACCCTTTTCCCAACCAGCTATAAAGCGGGGCAAGTAAAGCCTTGTATCTGTCAGTGACCCACAGCACCGAACACAGGGTTCCATGCTCACAAGGGCCCGAGTCGACCAAGGGAAGTATTCGATAAGACCCGAGGGGGGGGGGGGGGCGGACGACCCAACATAGTCGACAATTAGAGGCCCGATTGGAGGGCATCAGGCCCCGAAGGACTGACTTGAGGTCTTGTAAAGCCTCGTGGCCCGTAGGGTCGTGGTCTGAAATACCAGTTACAGGTTGTCTTGCGCCGTTTGATGAACCACTGAGACAATGCGGGTGTCTAAGTCGGTCAGAGACCACGGACACCGAGCAGTCTGCTCCATGTTCGTCCGAGCCCTTAAGACCCATTTCCCACGCAGATGTAGTCGGTATATCGTTTGCATGTCTAGTTTCATTTAGTGCTCGTTTGTCGCTTGTTGAGTCACTTAGTTTGCTATTATCTTGAGGTCTAATTTAGTGTTAGTCAATCCATGTTATTTTCGTATTCATTTTGTATTGCTAATTTTCGTCTCTGTTCTGTCGGTTTCCGCTCTGTTTAGTTCTAGGTCTAGTCTGTCCATTTCCGAGGCTTCGTTGTTTTCCCGTCAGCGCCCACGAGGAGTTGAGGCACGGTGTTGGCGGTGGGTGGTCGTGAAATATAATGCACCTGAAACCTCGGTGTCTTCGACGTGGTGGCCGTCTACAACTGGTGGCAGCGGTGGGATGGAGGGCCCACGCCGCGACTACTGCTGCGTCGACGAGGTTTTCGCGCTCATTCGCCTGCCCGGTGACGCCTGTCTTATCTGGGGTCGCTGAGCGCGCCGTTACGACCGCCCGCCGCCACCCGCCCGCCGGCCGGCCGAGTGACCTCCGGCCGGGTCAGTCTGGCTGCCACCTTCGAGACGGCTGCTGCAGGGTTGAGAGGTGCTTTCGGTGCCAAGACCGTGACAGAGCATCACCTCGCCTTGTGTGAGTTGACGCTTAGTGTGGGCGAGAATCTCGATGCGTTTGTCATCAGATTTAGAAGGCTAATGGCTATGGCTTTCCCTACCTTCACCGATACAGGTTCACTGATGTTCAGCCATTTCCTGGCCACCTTGCCCACTGACTTACATGCCGCTGTTATTGCGGACGGTATTTCGTCCTTTGACGGCGCCATCACTAAAGTGCATGACCTGATTGCTTCACAGGCATATCTGAAGCAGTATCAGCCCAGTGTCCGCCGTCCCGACTCTGACGGTGAACTGGCTGTGTTGACGAGGAAGGTGATGAGCTTAGAGGCCGCAGTTCAGGCAGCCTCTCGTCCCGGTGGCACTTCTGCCGGTGAGAGAAACCGCGGCTCGCGGTTACGTCTGTGCTGCGGTGGGCAGAATCATGTCCGCGATCGCTGCAGAATGCGGAACCGGGAGTGCTCCAAATGTCACTCAGCTGGCCACTTGGCCGTGATGTGCCTCCAGACATGTCCTGAGCAGTCTTTTTCGCAGGGAAACGAGTTGGGGTCCGGCCGCCGAGAGAGCATTCTCCAGCGAAGCGTTCCACCACCGAGCAGCCGGACCGCTCAAACTCCGATGGCGTTCAGTCTGAGTCGCCATCGAATGTTGCACCGTACCATTTTTTGTTTCTGATGTCACTGACGCGCCTTGTTTGCTCGGTGTTGATGTTTTGCAGCATTGCCCCTGTGCTATTGATTTGCGTGCCAAACGGCTTTTTGTTTTCCCCGTCGAGGCCGTTCGTTCAGTGTCCGTTCACGCTGTGACGATCGGCGACGTTTTTTTTAGTGCTGACCCGAGTCGTCTTTCCTGGCACCTGAGGTTATTTTAAAAGGTTTTGTGCAGAATAGTTTCTACAATGGCCCTGCTCTCGTCGAACCCGTTGATGAACTGAATGGTTTGTTGGTCATCAGTGCACTCGTGACTGTCGCTGGGTCCAGATTGCCATTTGTTGTGCGAAATGTGACGACTGAACCCATTACTATTCCCAACAAGCGTGCCCTGGCCAGAGGTTGGCTTTGCCGACCAGCCACACAGTTCGAGGGATGAGAATGAGCAAGCTGTCAAACTGCGGTCTGACCAGTCTGGTTCCGACCTGTTAGGGTCGCTACTTAGGTCGCTAGTTAGGGTCGCTAGTTAGGGTCGCTACTCGAACGACACACTGACATGTTTGACGGACATATCGGATTTGCGGATTTGGTCACCCATGAGATTGATACTTGTGATCACCCTCCCATCGTCCCCCCCCCCCCAGGCGTGTTCCACCCCACCTGACGGACGAACTGCATTCTCAGCTCCGCGAGCTAGTCAGTCAAGGTATTTTGGAGGACTCTGATGGTGCATGGTCGTCCCCAACCAGTCTGATGGGGAAGAAATCTGGTGCATACAGACTGGTGGCTGATTGGCGCCGCCTGAACGCCGTGTCAAGGTTACCAGTACATCACATACCGAGAGTTGATGATTCGCTTGAGGCATTGGCTGGCTCTGACACGTTCTGCCAGTTGGACATGAACAGCGCATATTTTCAGGGTGGCCGTGGATCCCTAAGGACAGGGACAAAACTACCATTACCACACCGTTCGTACGTATCGTTATACTCGCATGGTTGTTGGTTTGGCTGGGGCACCTGCAACCTGTGCCCGTCTTCTCCAGATTGTTTTGGGAGATGTGTCCCCCCCGAGACCGCGTTCATTGTTTTGACGATATCATTGTGCATGGCTGTGGATTTGATGACGTCATTACCAAACTCGGCACGGTTCAGCAACGTTTTGAGAGTTCTGGCCTGACCCTGAACCTACAGAAATGCTCATTTTTCACCAAAAATGGGAATTTCTTGGGACATGTAGTGTCCGCTAATGGTGTGTCCACTGACCCGGAGAAAGTCCAAAAGGCAGTGGACTGGCCCTGCCTGAGGACACAGAAGGGACTAAGCAGTTTCCTTGGGCTGGCTTCCTATTTTCGCAAGTTCGTACGAAGTTTCGCTGAGATCGCTGCCCCCCTGTTCCACTTGACCCAAAAAGACATAACGTTCGCGTGGACTGAGAAAACGCAAAGCGCGTTTGACATGCTGAAGCGAGCGCTGCCGAGTGCGCCTGTTGTGTCATTTCCGAGTTTTTCGGCTAGTGCCGCAAGGTTCCGTCTCGATACTGACGAATCTGACCTGGGAATCGGGGCGACTCTTTTTCAGGAGCAGGGCGGTGAGGACCGTGTGATTGCCTATGCCTCTCAGAAACTGAGCAAATCGCAGCGCAATTACGGCGCAGCCCGCAAAGAGCTTTTGGCGTGTGTCGTGTTTGTCAAACATTTCAGGCATTATTTGATTGGGGAACGTTTCGACCTGCGCACAGACCATGCCAGCTTGCGTTGGCTCCTGACATTTAAAAACCCTACTGGAATTTTGGCGAGATGGCTTGAAATACCTTCTGCATTTGATTTTGACGTAGCGTTCAGACCTGGTGTTGAGAATGTCCCTGCCGATGTGATGAGCCGATGTCCCCAAATAACGTGTGACGCCGAAACCCAGACTGATGAACATATGTGTACAGTGTCTGCGAATTCCTGGTCTAACAGTTTCCTGCGACACGAGCAGGATCAGGATTCTGCGATTTCTGAGATTGAGAAACATTTATCTCTGGGCAAGAGACCCAGATCCTCTTCTGTAGACACTGAGTCGATTCCACTTTTGCGCCAATGGCACCGTCTGAGACTTATCGATGGTGTTGTCTCCCGCTGCTATCGGATTTGCGCTGGTGGTGAGACCAGATACAGCTGGTTGTCCCAAAACAGCTGATACCTGGTGTGCTGACGTCACTACATGCCGGCCCTGCTGGTGGCCATTTTGGCTCAGAGTCGCGCGAGTTTTGGTGGTGCGGGATGGAGGCTGCCATCAAGGATGTTTGCGGCCGGTGTGAGAAGTGCAAGACGCGAGCTACTCCTATTCCGCGCCCAAGGGCTTCAATGGGTGAACTGCTTGCCGATGAGCCTTTTGCGACTGTGTCTATCGATTTTCTATGTGGCCTGCGCACGACGGCCCGTGGAAAGCAAGCATCTTCTGGTGGTCTGTGATCATTTTACTCGCTAGTGTGAAGTGTTTCCGGTTCCCCGGCATGACCTGCCGCCACTGTTGCTGGTGTGATTGTCAACCAATTTATCGCGCGTTTCGGATGCCCCCGCCGCATTCATTCAGACAATGCTGCGAATTTCTCTGGCACTCTTCTGGCTGAGGTTTGTCGATTGCTGGGTGTTGAGAAAACGCATTGCTCTGCTTTCCATCCTGAGGGGATTCAAAGTGCGAGAGAATGATGCGAACGATACTGGACATGTTGGCAAAGTACTTGGACGAGAACCATGGCGACTGGGACGCTCACTTACCTCTGCTCATGCTCGGATACAGAGCCAAGGTACATTCTTCACTGCGAATCCAGACACCATCTGCTGTCCCCAAATGCGCCACGATTTCTGAGTATCTGACCGGACTCGCAGAGTGGATCAGACTGTCTCACAAGTTTGCGCTGCAGGCCTCAAACAAGCGTCATGCGCGCAACAAGAGGTTGTTTGACAAGAAGCTGACCATGTACCACTTTCAGGCTGGTTACGCAGTGTATCTTTTCAAGGGTCTAGCTCAGCGAGGCCAGTACTACAAGTTTGTCAGGCCATGGAAGCCTGCGGTGGTTATGGCTAAGCTGTCTGACCTCAATTACAGGGTGAGTGTGTTGGGAGGGAAGAAGTCTGTCGTTGTTCACCACAATAGACTGAAACCTCGTTCCGATGACCCCTCAGCGCCTGTCGCAGGCCCAGACATGACGATTCCCGGCTCGGCGTTATCTGCGGACCCCGAGGCTGGAGATCAGCCTTCACCCCGATCACCTCAGCCACCAGATGGCGCGTCACCGGAGGGCGAGTCGTACTTGTCGCCGTTTGCTCGTGACACATTTCCAGCCGGCGAGGTTCCGCCAGAGGTGCAGGATTTATCCGCTGCGGTTCCGGAGGGACGTGTGTGTGAGCACACCCCTGATGGGCTTGATGTTCCTGTTTCTGCTCCGGATGGTGGAGATGGACCACTGACCGGACCTGTGTTGGTGCCTGATGGGCCCGTGACCGCTCCTGTGTTGGTCCCTGATGTGTCTCCGATGGCCCCTGCTCCTGTGCCAGCCCCCCGGCGCTCTGACAGGGCTTCTAGGCCGCCGCGTCACTATTGTCCGAGTTAAGTCGTTACTTAAGATTTGCTTAAGTTTGGCTAAATGTGGCTAAAATGCAATGGAAACGAATGAAATGCAATGGGATTATATCAGGACAAAATGTACCGTCTGGGTGTTATTCTGGCGTCGTATTTGGCAATGTCTTCGCAGGCCTACCGGTGTAGCGCTACCGGTTGGTGTGTCCTGTTAACGGGACGGTGCAGATGGGCATGGCATGTCATTGGAGTGCTGCTCACTGACTTCACGAACCCTGTTTCCCAGTACCCCAGTCATGCCTCAAGCTGAAGCTGTTCTTTATTATTCCAGTTAGTGAAGCTGAAAACTACATCGCGCGCGGCCCAAGGATTGCGTGTGATGTGGGTTAACTTATCCCGAACTGTGGGCTGCGTGTGCTGCGTATGTCGTGTGTTTTACCTAGCGTTCGCCAGATGGGTCGTCGCTGCGGCCGAGCTCCGTGGCCGTGATGTCCGCGGCGGGCTCCGTGGCCGAGCCCGGTGGCTGTGCTCCGCGGCCGAGCTCTTCGGCCGAGATATATGCGGACGAGCTCTGCGGCCAAGCTCTGCTTCGGTGTTCCGCGGCCGAGCTCCGCGTCGGTGTTCTGCGGCCGTGCTCTGCGATCGTACGCTGCGACAGAAGATTGCATAGTGAAGTCTCTTTTGTTAACAGGGTCGGGTGTAGTAGGTGTATCGCTCGCATGTCTAGTTTGATTTAGCGCTCGTTTCTCGTTTGTGAGTTACTTAGTTTGTTATTATCTTGAGGTCTAATTTAGTGTTTGTCAGTCCATGCTATTTTCGTATTCATTTTGCATTGCTAATTTTAGTCTGTTCTGTCGGTTTCCGCTCTGTTTAATTCTATGTCTAGTCTGTCCATTTCTGAGGTTTCGTTATTTCCCGTCAGCGTCCACGAGGAGTTGATGCGCGGTGTTGGCGATGGGCGGTCGTGAAATATAGTGCACCTGAAACCTCGGTGTCTTCGACGTGGCGGCCTTCTACACAGGAACGAGACCGAGGCCCGCGATTTACGATTCTCGGTGTCCCTTACACAGTGAGGGCTACTGCGTCGGTCAGGGGCCAGTGCCTGACAGGGGTCCTGTGGTGGCAAGTGACCCCGAGTCGGAGCGGTGTTTGAGGGAGACCGAAGAGAGGACAAATGTTCTCTCGAGACCAGTGATCAAGAGCCCAATTGGATGGCCGAGAGGTCTGATGGGCTGGTTGTAGGTCACATTAAGGACCCCTGCCCCTAGGGCCGTGATCCCAAATGGGTCAAATGGAAATCTCGGGCACCGATAGGGACCCCTGAGACAGAGCGTTCCTCTATTTCGGGCAGAGATCACGAACAACGGCCAATCGGCTCCGCGTCGTGCTGAGCTCTGGGGCCTATTTCCCAAGAACGAACAATGCCGGGCGCGCGATTTACATTGGTCGTGACTCCTGTGTCGTTCAAGGACCAAGAGTGCCTAGCAGAGTATTCTGTGTCGACAGTGGGCCTCGAATTGGTCAGAGGAAGCATTGCCGAACAAGGACGGGGACGGGAGCCCGAATGGCAGAGGGTCTCTTGTGTTGGTCCAGACACTCTGACAACTGAGGGAAACATAAGAACTTACTATTAGTTCTCACCTTAAGGCAATAGAAGGGTCCTGTGCCAGTTAGGGACCCAGTACCGAACGGCGAGTCCTCCAACCCAACTCTAGCATGGGTCTAATGAGCCGAACTGAAGTCTATGTGCCAATTATTTGACTACCTTCGGCGATCAGGGATGTTGTGACATCAGTGAGGGCTCATGCGGCGAGCCTGGGCCAACTGCGCCGGTCAAGAGGCCTCCTGTGTCAGGGAGGGGAACAATAAGATAAGATATATCCCTCTAAGAGTCGCCGGATTGGCCAGGAAATCCTGCCAGCGGCGCCAGAATGATGACTGGACGGCGCACCACGTTGGGACAGACTGACCCTTCAACCCTTGACCGGGAACAACAATGTGGCCCGTAGTGTTCTACTCAACGGACCCCTTCACCAGAAAGAAATAGCGGGTTTCATAAGTATTGAATGAAAAGAGACGAAATTAGCTTGAAAACGCACAAGGCCAGCCCATGTGTGCCTGAGAACGCACAGTCTTTTGCAGAATCGACTGGTGAAAGAAATAACATCGAAATGTTTGAGCCTGCGTGCCGGGCACCGACAGTGGAGTAGTTAACACACATGTGTTGACCACTGCGCGTCTAGGCAACCAGAGGTACGGTGTTCGATTCCGCGCAATGCCCGCCCCTCCCACCAGGGTAAGGCAGGCGGCGCCATATAGCCACAGCAGATGAGTGCGTCATAAAGCCCCAATGACACGCCCGCGACCTCGGGAAGCCAGGACAGCGATGGCTTCGGTTGCAGTTTTCGTAAAACTGACCGGCGTTGGCCCCTGCAAGCGACGCCAGGCGGCAGGCACCGCGCGCGCCACAACGACCATCATAAAATGATGTTTCTGAATATCTTTCAGAGTCAATTCGCACTTTTCAAAGATTACTCGGGGCAAATCTTTTTTACAATTTTGTGGTTGTCCTATGGACAGATTAACGATATTGCGAGACGGAATACGTTATTTCCGCCCCTTTTTACCTGTACTGTGTGCCCATGTGTGTGTGATTTGTCCCCCCCCCATTTTGTCAGTAAAAACCCGTTTTTTAGACCTTCGAATTAAAAATGACATTTTCAGTTCTGGTTGTCTCCTTTAGGTTCTAGCCTCACCCCGTCACCCCTGATGATTCCTGCAATCCCATAGTCATGATTACGCGCATACCCCAGAAATAAAAAAAATCCACATTGCGTTATCTTAAGCGTACATTTCAATGCCTATCTTTTCAATGCCCAGCTCCCTGGCTCGTTGTTATGACATTCTTTCATATGCTTACACGTTAAGAGCGCCTGTTTCTTCATGTATACCACTTCTGTGTTTAATAGGCATTCATTATGCTTGTCAATTTTTGGGTTGTAGCAGTGGTTGCCTGAGAACACAGTAAGAAACCTCTCTAATTTGGTAGCTATACAAAACATTTTTCCAGCAGTGACGTTTGTACGTCTATCAGAATAAATGCGTGTACCGGACACGGTCGATTCGTCTGAAACAATCAGAACTTAGTATTTTACCAAAGAGAAAGAAAGACAGAAAGAGAGGCGATGATTTTCGCCGCGAACACATTGTAAGCGTGACCTGCCCGGGGTCCTGACCTGTGACCTGACCTGTCCGGGGCAGATAACGATCTTGCGGGTTGAATAACTGCGAATCTTTTCGCTGAGGCGTGAACAGTTTGTTACGCATTTCATTAGCTGCCCGCAAAGAAGCGCCCAAGCAACTGTCAGTCGTCGATTCAACTTCGAGATGAGGCGCCTCACCACTGATGCCAGCCAGTACGGTCGATTCATCTATGACCATGACTCACACCATTGTTTAACATATATTCCATCCTTATCCAACGAGCATTGAGATAAGAAGGCGAGTGCAAGCATAGGTCATCTGCGCACATGCTTTATTTTCCGTCCTGTTGTTCCTTTTTGCAGGCAGTTTTGTGTCAATTTCATGCAACGCACAGTCGGGCCATCTAACGTCCAACTGCTCCGACGTTCGGACAGCCAGTGACAAAAACAGCGAGACGCACGTTGACAGTTTTTCGGACGGCGTTACATGAACCACACGAGTGATACAGACGGCTAACAAGCTCGGCTAGGCATGCAACTCGCCGATGTTTCTGAGAGAAACAAGTCGACCACCCCGTCAACAGGCATCACCAGAACTAGGCTCAAGCCGGCTTAGACACTATCAGCAAATCCAACACGCCCATTCTCCACGTCGTAGGCCGTGTAGAACTGCTGCATAAAGAGGGTGCCGAAGAGCCACTGGTCAGTAAGCGCCGGAAGGCCGAAGAAGCCGGAGGCGCATAGCTGCTGGCCGCCAAAAGTCAGGACGAACGTGTACTGCTGCGGCGTCATCTCCATCATGCGCCCTCCGATCTTTATCTGCATGGTGGGCAGGCCGCTCAGCGTGGCGCAGTCCAAGAAGTAGAAGCCGGGCGTGTTTGGCACCGCTGTGCCGCCCAGGATGTCGCTGATCGCCTTCGCGCGCTCAAGGGACACCATGAAGTAGGGCGTGGTGGAGGCCATGATGACGCTGCAGCCGTCCGGGCAGAGCGCCGCCTCCGGGTGGCCGTCGAGCGCGATGCTATCCGCCATCACCGTCCAGGAGGCAGCGGAATTCACAATGTTGGCCCAGGTCATCTCGCCGCTGTACAGGTCCTTGTTGACGGCGCCGAGGCTGAGCTCGCCGCCCTGCGGGTCGCGGCCCAGCCAGAGCCCGAACACCTGCTCCGGGATGAGGCCCTGGTTCACCATGCTCGTCAGCAGGGTGTCGTTACCGAAGCCGAGGCCAAGCGTGCCGTCATTCCGTGTCATCTGGTCAAAGGTGTTGTTGTCGGAGGTCCCCTCGCCGAACGTCTGGGAGGCGACGGTGTTGCCGGCTACGTGCAGCGAGTCCGTGGACAGGAATCCGCTGATGTTCTGGCCGGGTAGGGTGAACGGTGTGCCGTCCTCCTATGGCAGGATGGGTGCCATTCAGCGACGCAGATGGCCTCGTGATAGGAGATGATGGGCCCTGTTTCGTCGTTCAGTTGCATGGCCCCTCGGTCGCGGGGATGCCATAGAATAGCAAGCACATAGAGGAGGTTTGGTTTGTTCGGAACTGATCACGTATATATTCTCTTTGCTTGGACGGTGTCTGGAGGAAGATGTCGGTGTGGATACTTTACACATGTGCAAATTATCGACACATATTCAAGATGTCAGATGTTCAAAGTCACAAACTCCTTTCCTCCGTAATGGTTCTGCTCGGAACTTTGGGTTGGCGTGAGACAATATCAAGGCCTAATAGGCATAACACGCCTAATAGACCTATAGGCCTAGGCCAAGACCTAATCAAGATCATGAAAAAATACTCTCTGTCGCGTCTTCATGCACCCCGCGGTCCACGTTAAAACATGCAGGTGCTTCTGCACGCTCATCCATCACGACTGAGCGGGCCTATGGATATCACCCATACGCCCTTACCTTGTAGGTAGATGATATCGATGAGTCATACCGCTTGCGCATCTTGCATCCCGGATCTTCGCATTTGATGGACGGGAAATAACTGAGGGCGTGTTGTGTGTCGAAGACTGCCGACATGACCTGGGGAGGCGTCCCTACGGCGACGTTCCCTATGAACATCTGAATTCCCTGAAAGATGGACGGATGTTCTGAGACACCGACCTCTGGAAAACGGTGCGCTGGACATACAGCCAAGCGCCAACATACCGACGCTCGATGCAGCACGTCCTGCCCCGGCTGCGAACCAATGTACAGCACAAAACAGCTATTTCGGCGACTGATCGTAGCGCTCTTTATCAGCCGATCTCGCGTCTCTGACTGACGTTGGCCTTGGAGTTCTCGAGCAGCAGACTGATTGGAGAGGAGTTGCCGCCGGTGCTCTTGCTGGTTTCGTGGACCTCAACGGCGGCGGCCTCCAGGGCTCCCAAGCACGCGCAGAGCAGCAGCAAACGCAGCATGGTGGCTTGTGAGGAGTTTGGTCGGACCAGCTAAGTGCAAGCTGCGGGAAAAGAAAAACACGCTGCGGTCATGTGGCACTGCACGAGTTAAGCTAGACTGGTCACCACAAGCTGAGCCTGCATTGGATGCATTTACGAGAGCGGTGCAATTCGACATCGCTTCCTTTTTGTTAATGGCTGAAAGACATTGATGACTTGAACGGTGAACTTCCAGTACTGGGATTCACATTACAGTCCACTGCCCGTGTCTCTCAGCTGCAGAAAACGGCACGCTCAGATGAGGAACCGGTACCCACCCCTCCTCATCAAAGGACAGGATTCAGAAAAGAGCCCCTAACAAGTGGATACTTCACACATTTTGACCAATCAGAAGCCGTCCGGCCACCGCGCTTACCTGCAGCAGGCCGCGGACAAACGGCAGCGCCGGAGAGCGAGACGCCGCCTGCGAACGCCGACCAGCTTATCGCGTTCCGCCGCCGCCGCGCTTTTATACGCCCTGCGAGAGGCCCGATAACTGGCGGCTTATGCCGCAACTGCTATCAGAAGCCGCCAGGAGCCCACCCAGGGTCGCCCGCAGGATGACAAATCGGACCGGGCGACACCTACCACTCCCGCAGGTTTCATCTGGCGCAGATTGCTAGCACGTCCGCCATGCGTGCGAGTTATTTGTGCGCCTACTAATGTGTGTCACTGGCATTGAACGGATGGCGTTCTGCGCAAGTAATTTTGCACACGGGATCGAGTTGCACACTTTTGCGCACAGTGTATGTGAGGCGATTTTGTCATCAGACATAACTGCACCGGGCATTGCGAATAGCGCTTCCATACCACAGCATGCTGTGCACTATCATCCCTGCATGTGGTGGGCACCGGTCTCGCGTCCACACTGAAGTGCATACCTGTGGTATAGGAGCATCTTGACTTTTCTGTTTGGAGAGACCAAGCAACGGAAAAGCATGAATCGTCCAATTGCGCTAGACGGTGTCACGACAGGATCAGGTACATGACAATACATGAGCAGCTGGCCTAAACGCCTGTCTCGCTTAGGGCGTCTGCAGCGTTCTCCAACCCCGCAGACGATGTTGCCAGGATAGCAAGGGCTTGTTATCCGTGAAATTAATTGACCTCGATTAACTGGTTGTCTGGTTCGGTTTGTCCCATGCGACCAACTGTGCGCACATCTCAATTGCGTCTCTATAGCCATGAAATCCCCTCCGGCCTTTCAAAAGTGAGGACTGATGGTCAACAGTCGATGACGAGTAGTTCGTACGCATTCGCGAAATAAAACCTTATCCTCAACCAAGGTTTCAAATCGCTATTTATTCAATTTAAATCATGACAGCCCAACGGCGGATGCAAGGCAACGATGCTACTTGAAATGGCTACCTACGAAGACCCATCGCCAGCAACACGGCCACGATAGCGACAGCACTTACTCATGCCCAAGGTTAAAGTATATCTTGTGGAATAAGACCACATAATACCTTCGTGTTTTTATCGCCTAAGAGAGCAGATACTGCCCAGCTGTCACATGCGCTATACCTCGATCTCGCAGGCCATTGGAACTACGAAGTATGGAGAGAAGTCTATCTCCGGGGCGGAGGTGTTGCGTACCACCGCAACCTGAGACGTGCGGAGATGTCCAAATGGAGCACCCAGACGTCCGTGGATCGAGTCCTTTGTAGACCGTAGCTGGGTCTTTGTTTGAATGGTCAAAGTGCTCGTTCAAAGCCGGCGTGGCAGGCGCTGCATAGGTAGAGGTTAACATATCTTATATTACGGCGCACGAAACATGTCTGTGTTGTGTACGCGCGCCCTTGTCCCAGCCCAGTGCTAAATTGTCAGTGTCAGAAAAACTGGAAAATGTTTAACCGTCAAAAGCCGGCATCATTCTTAAGAAATGCATGGAAAACAAGTTAATGCACAGGGCGCAGTTTTAAGGGATGGATAAGCATGTGGACTTGAGTGGGGACTCAGAAATGAATACATTCCTATCATTCGGCTAACGCCGTCTTTTTATTGCCGTACGATTAAAGATATTGCTACAAGTAAGGGTCTGCACAAAACTCAGGAGAAATTGCTCACAAAATAGTGTTTTTTCCACAACTTCTAAGCACAAAGCCGCGTCGCGCTGAAACTTTCGGGTGGCGGAATTTGCACTCAGTTGTATTTCTTAGTATAATAAATCTACCCAGGACTTGGAATATTTGAGAAGTCGTGTGGCGTCTTGGTATCTGGTCTTGTTCCACAACGAAGGTATTAAGCATCACTGAGATATAAACCTACCGGCCAACCCTTAGCACACTACCGCGTTTGAGCGCTGAAATGTGTGTGCAGGAATGACTGCGCTCCTCTATAAGTAATGAACGCGTTTGAGTCCTCATTTGATCGCTGTGCTGTCGCAGCTCTGGCTGTAAATTTTTGCTTGATGATTTCGCTGCATTAGGAATACTTCGGACTCAGGAACAGTGGTGGAGCCTCATGAAAATGATGTAGGGTAATAATTATGAAGCTTTGGAATGTAAAAGAAGCTCACTTCTGCTCTGGTGTTGACTATAGGAATCAAAATTTTAACATGTCTAAGATTTTGCAGTTGGTTGCACATTACATTTATTTCACCGAAAAAGGTAACATGCTGCAAGCCAAGCTCTAACAATTGCAAGAAAACTAAGTGCTGCTTAATGCTCCGGTTGTGAAATCGGTTCCAGACATGAAAGAGGACGGATTCAGAAAGGGATAAGTCAGCCACATCCGCCCCCTCCCCAGGACCCAAGAAGGTCAGTCAGGCAAAATGGCATATGTCTAAACACGGAAGAAAATCTGGCAGTTTTGGCGTAATGAAGACAGATTTAAAACAGTCATTTAAGTAAAATGAAGCAAAATATTGAGCTTTTAAAAATAAGACCTTTTCAGAAACTTGCCCTCCCTAGCCCATCGTTGCTCCCCCTCCCCACCGGCACCTGGTTTTTAGCCCACAAGCATGACTGAAAAGAGGCATTTTCATGCAGTTATTCAACTGAAAAGCGCGTTCGAATTTCCCTGCACATGCCTGGATATGCAACATCCTGCGCATTCGTATGACTTCTTCCTTGGACCTTCACAAGAAGTAGGTTTTATTTTATTCTCCCTCCCCCCTATCAGGGCGAGTTAAGTCCACTCATCGTTAAGAACCATGACATGCTGTGCTCTATCTGTGAGCCATGTCGTTAATTGCAGATTTGGAAGCGGTGTGAGAAGTCGGTCTCTGCGCTGCACTCCGCTGGGTTAGTCAATCTGGTGTGATCATATATTTCTGCTTTCATTTCTGCGGTAGCCCAGTGACGTTTTCCTGCATATATTGTCTTTGCAGCATACTCCACGTGGAAGTTGAGTGTGATTAGGTTAGATTAGGTTAGGGTGCAAGGGGCCCACATGGCTTCAGGTTTTAGGAATATAAGACGCTCCCCGAAGTTAGCTGGCTATCCGTGCTGGGATTTCTGGTATGTGTGTGATGTTGTTCCGTCCTGCCGGCACCATCATTTCTCTCTCGCTACATCTTAGTTAACCTCCAGTGTTCCACAAAACTCCTTTAGGACGCCACTGAATCTCATATTACTTACTGTCTTAATGTGTATTCTTGGTCTATAGATCACAAGGCACGTGTTTGCTTCAAAATCAATCCACGGGGTGATTTTTTCAGGTTCTCCGCTCGTTCTCCGCTCAACTTTCGCCAAGTTTGGTTCGTTTCATCATTCACCCTCTCGTGCAACCACAAGTGAACATCTTAATGTCCTAAGCTTTCCCAACCTGCCGGAAATTCGCCAGCGTTGAGTGCTATGACCGGTGCCGGCATGGTTTCGGGTGCCCGTGCTGTGGTTCCCCTACAGAGGTGGGCACTCGTGCTGCAGTGGCCGTACAGGGGTGTGTGCCGGCGCTGCGGTACCCGTGCGGAGATGGGCGCCCATACTGCGGCACCCGAGCGGAGGTGGGCGCCCATACCGCGGCACCCGTGCGGAGATGGGCGCCCATACCGCGGCACCCGTGCGGAGGTGGGCGCCCATACCGCGGCACCCGTGCGGAGGTGGGCGCCCATACCGCGGCACCCGAACGGAGATGTGTACCCATACCGCGGCACCCGAGCGGAGGTGGGCCCCCATACCGCGGCACCCGAGCGGAGGTGGGCGCCCATACCGCGGCACCCGAGCGGAGATGTGTACCCATACCGCGGCACCCGAGCGGAGATGGATGCCCATACCGCGGCACCCGTGCGGAGATGAGCGCCCATACCGCGGCACCCGAGCGGAGGTGGGCGCCCATATCGCGGCACCCGAGCGGAGATGTGTACCCATACCGCAGCACCCGAGCGGAGGTGGGCGCCCATACCGCGGCACCCGTGCGGAGCTGGGCGCCCATACCCGCGGCATCCGAGCGGAGATGTGTGCCCATACCGCGGCACCCGAGCGGAGATGGGCGCCCATACCGCGGCACCCGTGAGGAGATGTGTGCCCATACCGCGGCACCCGAGCGGAGATGGGCGCCCATACCGCGGCACCCGTGAGGAGATGTGTGCTCATACCGCGGCACCCGTGAGAAGATGTGTGCCCGTGCCGCGGGGGACGAAAGATCAGCCCGGCCAGAGCCGTCGGCTTGGTGTGCGGCACGGTCCAGACGGGCTACTCAGCCGATCGACTCTCTAGAGTGGCTTCCACAGGCAGCGTGACTACCGGTAGTCACGAGTAGCCACCGGTACCCATCGGGGTGCCACGGCTAGCGCAAGCGACCGTCTCTGACGTCCGTGGGGCTCCCTGGGTTTTCCTCCTGTGAGACGCAGGACTGCTGTAGGTGGTGTCTGTCGCCTCAGTCGGTGCGAGGAGTCCGGTGGGAGGACTTACCTGCCACCAAGCCTACCCTGGGTTGAAGCTGTCTGTAGTGCAGTGGTTTAAGCGCCTGCATTTGCCACTGCGCGCCTAAGAAACCAGAGGTGTGGGGCTCGATTTCCCGCGGTGCCCATCTCTCCTGCCAGGGTGAGAGGCAGGCGAGGCCATATTGCCTCCGCAGCTGCATGCATCGTAAAGCCCCACTGAAAAGAGCGCGCGCGCGCACACACAAACACACACACACCACGGATGGTCTGATCAAAGTCAACCAAAAATATCTGATACTGGGCTGACGTTCATCTCGATTACGCTCACTGAAGCCATATCGGTTTACTCTGCTCTTGAAAGCTCCTGTGAAGAGGCCAGCAGGTGACTGTGTCAGTGGAAACTGCGGAGAGTGATTTGATATCAAGTTGTTTGTGCAAAGCTCTCGTCGTGCGGCTTTTCCGTGGTGGCGTCACAAGGTGGGTATTCCGAGTTAAGATACCCTAATGCTTTTGCAGATAAGGACACTGAGCTATATTGTGTCTACGTGTTTATAAAAGCCCTAGGAAAGCACGGACGCGTCTGCAGATGTCTCGACGCATCACCTATTATCACCTGTAGCGTCCACACCCATTCCCGCGGCTGGCAACGCAGCAAGAAGCTGCTCCTGGCTCTGCGTGCAGATATATCCGCTCTAACACTGCGCAAAGCCGTATTCGTGCACCATCGTGCCGGTTTCTGCAACAATAAAGCAACCTATAAGTACATATAAATAACAGCCATTCCACAGCCACATATCTCAAGACGTTTAAACGTATCATGCATCATGCACAATTACGACACCCGCCCAAGCATAAACAAGATGTACATACAACCCAAGTAGTATTCTCAATGGGCTCATGTGGCGCACTGCCGGTTGATTTCGCGGGAGAGCTCACACAAAGAAAAAGAGCGGGAGGTGAAAACGGCGCGGCAGAGGCAAGCAGAAAGGGATGATGAGATGAGTTTAGGGACCTAAATTGAAGCTGTGTGTCCGGAGCCAGCGTCACCAATGCAACGAACGTTTTTTATTGTGCGGCATCAGCGCGAAAAAAATGGAAAGTTATGGAACAGTTTATGTTGACTTGGATGCTTACCTATCTGAAGCTTGAAACGCATGCTACAGAAGTATGGAAACATTAGACCTTACTTCACCCCCCAGCATAGTTTGCTTGGCCACGGCCTCTCGAAAGCCGCGATGATGTAGACCGACACATGGGCGTAAGAATAGGGGGGCCAGGAGAGCATGGTCCCCCGCTTGTCAGATTAAGGTTGCATTTGGCTTACTTGTGCACTACATTAAACATGCATGCCAGTTTACCTAGTTCACCAGCCATCCCCCTTAAGATGCGTCATCTTTTTCATTTGCTCATTGGCCATCGCTTAGTATTACAGCCGCAAGACCTACGCCGCAGGGCATGGAGACTGCAACGCCGGGCATCGGGGCTGTTGTTGCTATGACTTGCGGGCTCGCGTGCACAAGACCATCTTACGTAGTTTTCTATCAGTGATCAGCTCTGACAGGACCTCGAGCATTTTAAGACAAACATGGGTTAGCCATGTGAATACAAATTAGAAACCTCATTTCACCTACAATCTACAGTCAGGGATAAATCGATATCTCTGAAGAACATAGATAAACACACGGAACTGGAGTCTATGTGACAACCATCGGACTACCTGCATTGATCAGGGATGTCGTTGCGTCAATAAGGATTTCTGTGCTGATCCGGGGCTGACTGCGCGGGTCAGAAGGCCTCCCGTGTCAGGGATGGGAACAATGTGGTATGCTAATGTCCTCCGGATGGCCACCCCCCCCCCCCCCGGTCATCGGGCTCGCTTTCCAGGAAAACTTCCTGAAGTACACCCTGAGATTGCCCCCCCCCCCACTTTTTGAGACATTCCTACGCCTATGGACCGACAGACTGTCATGTGTACGAAGTCTCATGGGCAGCGCGCGCGCCCGTGTAAGCCTGGTTCATGGTTGGCTGTCATGGCTGTGGCGTCGGTTGCCACAGTCGCCCGTGGCGACCTGTGTGCCTCGTAACAAAGGATAACCTTTTCTGAACTGACACCGCTCTGCGTAACACTGCGCTATAAAAAAACAACACAAAAACACAAACACAAACACTGCGCCTCGTAAAAAACCAATTTGCGGTCGATGGTCAACGTAGGATGTGTGGGGGCAGGGGGAGGAGGCAACGGAAGCTCGCTCAAGTGTGTGTGTGGGGGGGGGGGGGGCAGGGGAAGAGGCAACGGAAGCTATTTCAAGTGTGCGCGTAGGGGGGGGGGGCGGGGAAACATCAGGCGACGGAAGCTCTCTCAAGTGTGTGTTTGGGGGGGGGGGCGGAGGGAAGGGGCAACGGAAGCTTTCTCAAGCGCGCATGTGCGGGGGGGGGGGCGAAAGTCGAAGGATCTTCCTTGCTCCCCAACAGCTGCGCACCTGTGAGAACGTATTCACTTCCCACGTCGGTCGAAGTTTAACGGCTTTGCTGATTACAGGCTAGCACAATACATTATCATGTTTGCCATTCAATTCTACGAGATCGGTCCGCGATAGGTGTGTATATGCACCTACCAGCGATAATTTACTTATGTCATTGGTGAGATTGTAGCCCGATGCTCAGGCTGCGCAACACCTACAGTTCGTGAGTGAACGTTTTCGCTTTTCACGATGATTGCATTTAACCGCTTGGCATAAAAACCTGCTATTATCACATCATGCCCCCAATCAACGTTTACACATTCGGCTTAGTGGTTATATGCACCTGCCCTCAACAGTTTTTACCATTGTCGGTACGAAGGCAGTCCGCTGCCCGGTCGCCCATTTCTGCAGCAGTCCGCGCATAAGCGTGTTCATTTCAGCGCCAATTTCGTCGCAATAGTTGGCCGCACGACTTCCCAAAACGCATTATGCTCAACATTAAACTCCATGCAGTTTGCTCCCCGCCCATATGTACCTGCCGCTAACAGTTTGCTCATTATCGATGAGACGAAAGCTTGATGTTCCGGCGATCCAATCTCGTATGGTTTATGAGTGTACGTTTTCATTTTTCATGTCATTGCATTTCAATGATTAGCGATACAGGTCTGCAAGGCACACCATAACACTGGCCACGAAAGTATGCGTTAACGGCTCGCTGGTCATGTGTTCTTTCGGCGAACACATTTTTATAATATGCAGGGATATTTCCGATGTTCCTGCTGCCCGCGACTAGCGACCGCGTCGCGCTGAAGTGTCGGCAACAGTGGGTTGGAAATCCTCCCTTTGAAGGGAATGTTCAGGAAATGCTGTTCAGATCTCTTTCCCTTTCTTTTTTCCTCTCTTTCCGTGATGAGAGGATGAAAAGTTAATAGTGCGCCAATTATTAAGAGAGCTTATTAGTCATGATATCTGACGATTGCCGCAATATGTTCACATGTGGAACATTGCCTTTATGATAAGTGTTGTCCCACTTTGGCGCGAGGCGCATCAACCCACCGCGGGCGACATGCTGTTTTTCAGTGTGCAAGTCGGCTATTCTCACGATGTCTATTTTTTTGTAGTCGCCGGGGACGGGAGTAAATAGGCTATCCTTATATCAGGCGCGCGGTTATCTATCGACCGCGGGCCGATCCTGTTTTTTTTTCCACAGCGCGAGTACGGTTTTTATTGTTACGTTTGACCTGAGCGTCTGTTCCGAGCATGCGCGTCAGGACGATCAACAGGCGGCGGCCCTTTAAAAACACTGACCCCGTCGAAGCATGGGCACGAGCAAACGGAGCACAGTAACAATGACAGTCGGCTGTCGGAGGGACGTTGACACGGCTGCGGTGATGGGAGACCGTATCGGCCTGGCATGGCGAAGGCCGGGCGCTCGGCGCATGCATCTCCGCAAAATGTAAGCCCGGCGGAAGTATCGCCGACCCCTCGGTGATTCTTTGAGGCCCACTTCCATTCTATGTTTTACAAGCGTGTGTTTTATTAACGGACCCTAAAGAGAAGACAGTCCTGTGAGGATGCTGAAGTTACACATTATTTGTGATCCATTATATGTCGCGCAGTCCTTTCATGCTTGCATTGTATAATAGTAACTAGCATATTAAACATACAAACATATCGCTAATGTGTGTTGTGGAATGGCGTGCTGGCTCCTGCCTGGTATTGCTCTTTGCGTTCCAACGAACATCCTGTAAGAAAATAGCAGACCAAGGAATAACGTGGGGCCTTACTTTTATGCTGTGGGACAGGACGCGTCGTGGTCAGGTCCATGCTCTTGACGTTAATATCTCCGTGCTGCTTAGTTCGTATACTGCGCACAGCTCGAGGTGCCAGTGAATTTTCCACTAGTGCAGTGAAGGGATTTTTGTTACCACGGGCTGAGTGCGTGACAGATGTTTTGCGTTATGACTCCTCGCGGGGAGCGATGGGGAGTCCTATGCGGTATGTAGGCAGTTGTCTAGCCGTGGGTCTAAAGGTCCCACTCCCTACATAAATTAGGGAGTAGGCTGTTAGTCAATCTCTCTGCGACCCACAGATCGGGTGGGACGCATTTTTTTGTACGTGGTTGGCCACTACTGAGAGTAGCGGCAGCGTGTAGGGTACCTTTGATGGATTCGCAACTCGTAGATCGTGAGGCTCACTTATCAGCTGCCTTGTTGCGACTCCCGCAGGTGGAAGTCAGAAAACGGCGTTGGGCTGTCGGAACAGTTGGTTGAATTTTCCGTTGGTGGATTGGCATGCGGCCACAGAAGGGGGTTTGCTAAGATGACCATCAGCAACTGACCCTTAGCGGTGGCAGTGAATTCGGTCACTGAGGGTACCGTTGTTAGAATCATGACACCGACTCCAGAAGGCAAGGTTCGCACATATGAGCCGATGAGTGATTCCAGCGTGCCGATGAGGGATTCCGGCGACTGAGAATTACGGGCTGATGAGAGATTCCGGCGAGCCGATGAAGGGTTCCGGCATAATCCAGTGACGAAAGGGTGGGGGTCACGTGTTGATGCCGCGGCGAGTCTTGCACCAGGTGGCTACTATTTACTGGATACACGTTCCGAGGTATATGTGGGGTATGGCTGTGCGGTTCCGCTAATATTTGAGGGGGTCTGATCGCTGCACATAACTTGCACATAACCTGTGTGAAGCGACCACACTCCTGACCTTCCTTTGATATGACCGGTACCAAGCACGTATGAAACAGTGTGAATGTAAGGATGCCAGTTGCGGAACCCTAGTGAAGTGGTGTTTGCTGCCCATGTTAGGACGAACACATCTGTTTCGAAAAAGGCCATGTAGTGTCAGCGAGGTAATGTTTTCGCGACCATTTGCACTTGCCCCCATTAATCGGCTTATGACATGGAAGTACATCGTTGGTAGCTACCCGCGTACCAGTACAGTGAGTCAACTATCCAACAGCCGCCATAAGCAATGATATGTATGATAAATCCAAGCGAGTGCGATGATTGCCAGCATTTCTCCCATGTAGCTTTTTCCCTTTGTGAGGTTGATTTTTATGGAGTACAGTCAGTATCTCTAGACTAGTGTGGGCCTGCAGTGGCGCACTTCCGTGTCGGGATGACAGGTGAGCGACGCCAGCTAGACTGAGTGGCTGAGCGCGCGGCAACCCCCAATAACAGGATCAATACGATAGGCATGCAAGAGGGTCGAACGTCACCCTGTGTCCCACACGAACAGCTAGCCTTACAGCTTAATGGAACATTCATAAACGTCTTTATTCCGACGAAGACACCCAATTACCTTGCTGATCAGCATTTGCAGCGTATTCACATTATGCATTTAACAACATCACGCGCGAGAACGTAACTTCGAAAACCATACAGGAACTTCATCTAAATTCTTGAGTCAGTCACGGCGCTTGCTGCTTTTAAGCAGGCTGGGCTTTGGGAATCTCGTGATCGCCATTTTGTGTCGGCGAGAAATCCATCGGATGAACATGCCAATATTGCGAAAAAATAGGAGCCCTTGCTCCGAGTTACGACCGCGTGTAGCACCACAATGCGCCCATTTTCCACCGCCTGCGCCGGCAGCCGACGGCGAATGGCGGGAATGAGGCGTAGTCCCTTATTGCGACATTGCTTGAAAACCTTTTCGAGCCGATAACCACCTTTTTCATTGCAAAATTATAGGGTTCAAACTACACTCCTTCAGATGCAAGTGAGAAAAGGTTCAAAATAATGTAAGAAATGGTTCTACATGCACCACAAATGTTCCAAATGCTACCATCAATATTTTTGTGCAATGATGATTCCAAGCGCGATACACGCGTAGTTTCGAGATTTTTAGATCACTTTGACGTCTAGGTTTGGACGTTTTTCCTTCATCGTAGCGAAAAAATCACCGGCGAGCATTAGCCCTTCAAGCACAAAACACGAAATTTCCGGAGGTCGCAACTTCGGACCTGTTAATCTGTGAAGCCTGAAAAAGTCGTGGATGTCTTCAGCGCTGTTGACAAACCCTGTGACCCATTTTGATGCAAGTCCGTGAGATGCGGGTGTAAAGCTACCCTCTGACCTGTCGATGCGTCGTGGAATGACCCGCCTTACCAGGGAAGCAAAAACTCGTTCCGGTATGAAAATTGTCAGTCGCTTCTTGTACACTAGAAGCATATGCTGAAACTGTACACCACTCTGGCCAAGGTTTGTGCGTTGTTGCTTATCTGTAGTCCACAATTCAATTGTTCTACCCTTGTTCTAAATTGTTTGCTTTGTTCATTACTTGCTCTGACTGTACCGATCGGTCGCCCGACACACGGTCACATCATAACACTAAGAGGGCCAGCAAACCCGGAATGGCAAGTTCTATAGACCCCGACCACGGTCTCCTTGTATAAATGAACAGATCCTACTGGCATCCAACACGCTCAGTACGTCTCCAGATCTGCACCGGTCGCACGTCCTCCGACACAAATAACCACAGGGTTTGCAAGCGATTTTTTCAGATTTGTCGCGCGGTTTTGGACGTTTTGGCCATTGGACGTTGTGAACTATGGATGTTTTAATGCGCATGCAGTACGCAAGGGTTACGTTAGTGCGTAAGTATTCTGCCACGAGCGCTGTCGAATCCAATGGTAGCCGGCTTTCGACCAGAAAGCGCACCAGAACGCCGTTGGGGCGTGTCGGCTTGCGCATCCAGTTATGCAGGATTAAAGTGCGAGTTATATTAAAAGTTGAGATTCTTTTTGTGTTCTTGTGAATTGCTACTCTCTAAGATTTTCGAGGTCGGTGGTCGTGTATCGGAAATACAAGGCAGTGTCCCAATATATGTACATACATACAAAAATGTATATTATATGTGCATATATATATATATATATATATATATATATATATATATATATATATATATATATTTATATATATGCATGTATATAGCCTAGATGGAGCCCGGGCCCAGCCTAGATGGTTGGGGTGACATCACTTCCTCTCAGGAGGTTAACTGTGAATAATGTAAGATGTGTGGTGACGTTTTTCACGGAGGAATTTGGCGCAATGTTTTATTTTGAGCTAAAACGCTCGCATGGATGAACACACATGAATGAACACTGTGATGAATATAATACGGCTGAGAGTGCAAGCACAATGAATTAGATGAGATGGCGAGGATTCATTAAGATGCAGTGGAATCACGAAATGCACGCCTTGGAGAGGAACGGTGCTTCAACCAGCCCCATACGCGCCCAATCACATCCAGCCACGTGCGAATACACCCCCACTGTCCTACTCAAAGGCACAACTGGACTCCGGTGGGCGGAGAGCGGGTAGACGCGCTGTGCTGTGGCACCCCGCGCCGCCCGTCACCGCCCGTCTCGCTGGCCGCTCCGATGCACGCGGCGCTGGTGCGTCAGCTCGCGGCCGCCCCGGGCGCCGCCAGCTGACCGATGCGGCGGTCCAGCTCGCGCACGGCCGCGTCGCCGTCCGTGTAGAGGCCGGTGTCGAGCAGGACGCGCCGCTCCTCGCGCAGTCGGCGCAGCTGCTCGCCGTCAGCCGGCTCGGCGTCCGGCGGCGGCTGGTCGCGCGGCGTCAGCGCGCGCACCTGACCGCGCAGGTCCTCCAGTAGGCGGCGCTCCTCCGAAAGGAAGCTGCCCTCGTCCCGGGCTGTCACCTGTGCCCTGTAACGCATCACGCGTCCGTGAGAGGCGCGGTGTGGGCTGGGCCAGGCACACGAGGCGCACGAGGCGCAACGCCGCACACGCCAATGTCAGGACAATGGCGATGCTCATCAATATTATCTGATTGACCTGACTTGCTGATTATGGCGCCCTGATGATTTGATGGCGCTGGTTATGCGATATGGATATTGCTGATTATGATATTATTTTTTGAGGCCGGGATCACAACCCATTCTACCTCGTGGACCACTTGCCGTTGACCGAAGTCTATCTTGAACACCAAAGTGAAGTTGAAAAGTGCGGCATAGCGAGTTACTGAGCTAATAACACGGTGAATGTCGAGCTACGGTCAGCAGCGTCCGATGGTTTCGCCAGCGCGTGCACCCAACCGGGCTCAGGCGGCCACTGCGCGGCGTGACCCAGTCCTGTCGGGGCACACGCCGGCTGCTACGCGGCGTGACCCAGTCCTGCCGGGACACACGCCGGCTGCTACGCGGCGTGACCCAGTCCTGTCGGGACACACGCCGGCTGCTACGCGGCGTGACCCAGTCCTGTCGGGACACACGCCGGCTGCTACGCGGCGTGACCCAGTCCTGTCGGGACACACGCCGGCTGCTACGCGGCGTGACCCAGTCCTGTCGGGACACACGCCGGCTGCTACGCGGCGTGACCCAGTCCTGTCGGGACACACGCCGGCTGCTACGCGGCGTGACCCAATCCTGTCGGGACACACGCCGGCTGCTACGCGGCGTGACCCAATCCTGTCGGGACACACGCCGGCTGCTACGCGGCGTGACCCAGTCCTGTCAGGGCACACGCCGGCTGCTACGCGGCGTGACCCAGCCCAGCCGGGACACACGCCGGCTGCTACGCGGCGTGACCCAGTCCTGTCGGGACACACGCCGGCTGCTACGCGGCGTGACCCAATCCTGTCGGGACACACGCCGGCTGCTACGCGGCGTGACCCAGCTCTGTCGGGACACACGCCGGCTGCTACGCGGCGTGACCCAGTCCCGTCAGGGCACACGCCGGCCACTACGCGGCGTGACCCAGTCCTGTCGGGACACACGCCGGCCACTACGCGGCGTGACCCAGTCCTGTCGGGACACACGCCGGCTGCTACGCGGCGAGCCCAGCCCGGGTGAAGCGGACGCGGGGCGGGGCGAGGAGCAGGCCGTGTCAGGACGCGCGTCGCCCGAGGATCCACGGGTCAGCCAAGGTCACCTGTCCGCGCTGAAACGCGGACGGGTCATATGGAGCCGGTGGCTGGGGCGCGGCCCCACGCGTCACTGGGGCAGACACGCCGCGCGGGACCCGCGTGCCATGCACAGGGTCCGAGCAGCCTCTACGGGAAGCGCACCATGAAACCACACCTGAATGAATCCTCTGGCAGCCGGGACACCTGCAAGCAGTCCCAGCAGCGTTCACACACATCAGAAGTTCACCGCTCCGGTCGCCAGAGGACCGGTCGCCCACCATCTCGAGCGTAGCTGAGCCACACACCAGGAGATGGGACGGCTACCTCACACACGAGCACAGCGGTGGCCTGCCAATAACCCAGGGTGGGGTGGGGAGGGGAGGGGGTGGCCGACTAGCAACCGCCTTACTCGCCGTCCCCATCAAGCCCTGTGACTTCGTGCTGGAATCCACGTCACATTCAGTTCGGACGTAACCAGCTTTACAGAATAGGACGAGGGTGGAACGCAAACATAAGCGAAACGCGCCGCACACAATTCTACAAAATGTCGGCGCCTAAAACCGCACGCGTCGAAGCACGCGGCTACTAGTCACGGCGGCCCACTCCGCTCCCCGCAGCTAACCGCGCTCCGAGCCAGCTGACTGCGCCTGACTGCGCTCTGAGCCAGCTGACTGCGCTCTGAGCCAGCTGACTGCACTCCGAGCCAGCTGACTACGCTCCAAGCTGGCTGACTACGCTCCGAGCTGGCTGACTCCGCTCCGAGCTGACTGCGCTGCGAGCTGGCCGACAACGCTCCGAGCTGGCTGACTGCGCTGCGAGCTGGCTGCGCTCCGACCTGACTACGCTCCGCGCTGGCTGACTGCGCTCCGAGCTGGCTGACTGCGCTCCGAGCTGGCTGACTCCGCTCCGAGCTGGCTGCGCTCCGAACTGGCTGACTGCGCTCCGAGCTGGCAGGCTCGCCGCGTCGACGGTCTACGGTGAGCGTGCCGGTCACTGCTCACCTGACCCGGTCACTGCTCACCTGAACCGGTTACCTCTCACCTGAGCCGGTTACTTCTCACCTGAGCCGGTCACTGCTCACCTGACCCGGTCACTGCTCACCTGACCCGGTCACTGCTCACCTGAGCCGGTTACCTCTCACCTGAGCCGGTTACTTCTCACCTGAGCCGGTTACTTCTCACCTGAGCCGGTCACTGCTCACCTGAGCCGGTTACTTCTCACCTGAGCCGGTCACTGCTCACCTGAGCCGGTTACTTCTCACCTGACCCAGTCACTGCTCACCTGAGCCGGTCACTGCTCACCTGAGACGGTCGCTGCTCACCTGAGCCGGTCACTGCTCACCTGAGCCGGTCGAGCTCGAGCTTCTCTCGCTCGAGCCTCTGGCGCGCGAGCCTGGTGTCGGCGGCTCGGCGCTCTTCGAGCTCGCGGGCCGTCTCCACCCAGCGCTGCTTGTAGTAGAGCTTGGACTTGACGGCCGCCTCCAGGCTGCGTTCCAGCTCGGCCGTGGCCTGGCGCTGGACTTCAGGAGCGGCGTCAGCCGGCGCCGACTGCGCCTGCAGCTCCAGCAGGCGCCGCTCCAGCTCGGCCGTCTGCTCCTGCAGGCGGCACCGCTGCCCGCCATAGAGGCCGTCAACCGACACACGTGCCCCGGTGGTGGTGGTGGTGGGTCTCAAAGCTCCATACAGACACGGGGCTCTTTAACGCCGTCACAGGAACATGTGACCCTCATGGGCTGCCACGAGGCACCCGGCCCCATCACCGAACATCACGAAAAGCCCAAAACGACAGCTTTCACACACAGCTGAAAAGGTCCAGCCAACAAATGCCATCTACACTTGGGCAGTGACCAAACAGCTTGATACAAAAGAAAACATCCGGAGGTCCGTGCTGCACGCGTTGCTGCCACCCCCTCGAAAAATCGACCCGTCGGCATGCATATCACATGGTGTATCCGAGTAACAGTGGTCTGCAGCTGGGTTAGCACGTGTCCAGCCTGGCCTGACCACTGTCCCGCTCCCCAGTCTCCTCCTGCCTCACCGCCGCCCCACCCTCCAGTCCCCTCATGCCTGACCGCTGCCCCAATCCCCTGTCCTCCCCTGTCTGACCGCTGCCCCGTCCTCAGTCCCCTCCTGCCTCATCGCTGCCCCACCCTACAGTCCCCTCATGCCCGACCGCTGTCCCACTCCCCAGTCTCCTGCCTCACCGCTGTCCCGCTCCCCAGTCTCCTGCCTCACCGCTGTCCCGCTCCCCAGTCTCCTGCCTGACCGCTGTCCCGCTCCCCCGTCTCCTGCCTCACCGCTGTCCCGCTCCCCAGTCTCCTCCTGCCTGACCGCTGCCCCGCTCCTCAGTCCCCTCCTGCCTCACCGCTGTCTCGGCGTCGGCGGCCTTCTGCTGCTCCTCGCGGACCCGCTTCTGGCACTCTGTCTCCATCTCGGCGGTGAGCGAGCGCACCTCGGCAGCGATCTGCTGGTGCTCCTCCTGCAGGCGCGCGCGCAGCTTCACCACCTGGTGGCGGCGCGGCGCGGCGTCAGCAGGGCCGCCGGTCCCGGCGCGCAGCGCGAGGGGGGAGCGGTCCCGGACTCCACCCCGCGCGGGGCGTGCCCGGTCTGGGCGGGAGAACTTGGCGCGGGGATCGGGACGACGGTGACAAAAGCAGGCGGCTTGGAGACGGCATGTGTTCAATGAGCAAACCGTGTAGCAAGTGCTTTCGGGGAGCATGATGACATTGACATGAGGTACGAGAAGGACAAGTGCGAGCTTTCACCAAAGCTGAAAATAAATACAAGGTTGCAGAAACATCCAGAACCTACATGCTGCCATTCAGGGTATCAAAATCACGGGATGTACATAAAGAACTGGGTCACGGCAGACACTCTTGAAGACGCCGCTTGTTTTGCATTATTGCAATGAGCTTTGTCGCCAATGTACTCATCGATGCTGCCCAATACATCGGAGAGTAAGGTGCTGAAACTGGCCAACAGGCTCCAAGACATTTCATCATTAACCACCTGACTCTCGATCCCATCCTCTTCATTTTCTTCCACCACCGGTGCATCATCACGACCCGTCCCTTGCTTCCATTGACATTTTAACAGCTGCACAGCCCAGCCGACCGAACCGCCCCACTTCGTCTAGAAACTGGCGCGCGCGCGTCTTATCGGCTGCCCACTGCGGCGCCGCTGCCCCGTCACGACCCGTCCAGCGGTCCGTCGGCGACCGTGACGGGCCGGCCGGCCGGGGCAGCGACGCCGATCAGACGATACAGGCGCCGGTGCGTCCGGCACGGCCGGCCCGGCGGCGGCCAGACACCGGTCAGGCGCGCCGGCGGCGAGCCATGCGCGCCGGACAGCTGCTGGCGCTGCGGCTGGCGCTGGCCACCGTGTCGGCCGGCGGCGGCGGCGCAGAGGCAGACCGGGCGGCAAGACGGCCAGACGGCGGCTGGAGAGACGGCCGGCCTTTGGAACACTACTCCTCCCGCTACGACAACCCGTGGCTGGGCTGGAGCCGTGCGCCGCCGCAGCCGTCGCCGCCGGCAGCGCCTCTCCCCGAGCCCGCCGTGTCCGCCGCCGCGCCTCCACCGCCGCCGCTCCATCCAGGTCCCACGCTCCTCGACGACCTCTCCGCCGCCCTCCTGACGCGCCAACCGCGCCTACCCTCCCTCTTCACCATCTACCGTTTCGCCAACGCGCCGTGCCGACTCGGCTCGGGCGGCGTCGGCACCTGCTACACGGCCGGCGAGTGTCGACGCCGCGCCGGCCGCGCCGCCGGCTCCTGCGCGCGCGGCTTCGGCGTCTGCTGCGTGCTGCTCGCCTCGTGCGGCGCCACCATCGGCGCCAACGGCACCTACTTCGTGAACGAGGGCTTCCCGCGGCCGCGCGCCGCCGCCGGCCGGTGCGCGGTGCGCGTGCAGCCGGCGGCGCGCGTCTGCCGGCTGAGGCTGGAGCTGGCGCTGATGGCGCTACATTCGCCAGAGCTGGCCGACCGGCGCTGCCGCCGGGACCGGTTCGTCGTCAGCGGCGGCGCGCTCCGGCGGCCGCTGGTGCTCTGCGGGTGAGTGAAGCCACAGCCCCCCGCCACATCGCTGATGACGGGCCGGCCGCCCCAGACTTACCAGAGCAATTATTTCGGAATTGTCCACGTGTGGCGTGGGGTAAGATTGAAAATTTAGGGTCGGAAAGCATGACGTCAGAATAACGAAGTCCGAAATGATGTCCGAAATGACGCCACCGGCAAGAGCCGCGCTCCATGCGTCGTGAAAGCATCCACGAAGACCGACAGGGCCCTGATAACTGGTGTGTGGGGGTGGGGTGGGGGTGGGGGGGATGGGGGGGGGGGCGTAACACCAGTAAATGAACGCCACGCCTGCCGTCTCAGACAGCTCGCGGCCACTGTAGAGTACTTACGACTCGCCCCGTCAGCTTTGCCCACGCTCAAATGTAATCAAATGTCACGTAGCAGGTAGACACCATTTGGGTCAGCCAACGACCAGCTAAGCCAGTGCTCCGGACCATGCTCGAGGCCTTTTCCTCCGGCATTGCCATTAGTGCAATGACGACTGCACCCAATACATCCTGTCATACATCGGCGGAGTGGTCGTCATCTACCAAAACATCGGATTGGTTGACCCTTAGACCCGGCTGTGCCATTCCCGTGGTAAGCGCCGTCTCATGCTAAGCCCCACACAAACGTTAACTGCCGTTCACAAGTATTTTTCACACAGCTGATGGACTGGGGGAGACCCTTGGTCGAGAAATATCAGCGTCCTTGCTGAATCCGAGCGCACTGGGCGCTAGGCGAGGCGGACGCGCCGCCTGCCATCTGGCGTCGGGACGAGCTATTAGCACACCGTCCCGGCTGCTGAGAGCTGACGCTCGTTCCCCGCCGCCTGCCACCTGACGCCGGGACGAGTCATCAGCGCACCGGCCGGCTGCTGAGAACTGACGCCCGTCCCCCGCCGCCTGCCCCCTGGCGCCGGGAGAAGTTATCAGCGCGCCGGCCGGCTGCTGAGACTGACGCCCGTCCCCCGCCACCTGCCCCCTGGCGCCGGGAGAAGTTATCGGCGCGCCGGCCGGCTGCTGAGAACTGACGCCCGTCCCCCGCCGCCTGCCGCCGCCGACAGCGCCAACGGCGGCCAGCACCTGTACGTGGAGACGGGCCCGGAGCCGGTCACGCTCGCGGTGGAGGCAGACTCGTCGTTCCCGCGCCTCTGGGCCGTGGCGGTGCAGCAGGTGGCGTGCGGCTCCCCGCAGGCGGCGCCGGCCGGCTGCCTGCAGCACCACACCGCCCACGCCGGCCGCTTCGTCTCGTTCAACTTCAACTACAGCCAGGTGGGCCGCTACTGCTACCACAGTAAGGTCGGATACGTCCTCTGATATGAGACGGTATTCCAGTCGAACCACACCAAGATGGGTAGTACACGCTCTACAGCGAGACCTCCAAAACCGCACGGTTTTTAAAGGTCTTGCTGCACGGCTGCACGGTGTTATCCTCAAGCCGCACGGTGGACTTGTGCCCCAGTTTGTCGCCAAAGGTACAATTCGTTTTATACAGAAGTCAGCTATGTAAGGGCCCGGTAAACGCAGATCAAGTAGCTTGAACAACATGGGAAAATAATGAGTATTGTGCTTTCGTAAAGTCGTGGTGGAATCCCACAGACCAGTTGCCTTTGTTCAATGCATAGTAAATGATTCGCCAACGGTAAGTAATGCGGCGCCTTTTGCTGGCAATGTTTGTGTTGCTGAAACGTCCATTTCTATCGCATGATTAGGCCGCCACCACGAGCCTTCCAAAAATACGTATACAGAACGCGTGACATTTTGAGCCACACCCAAATAATTGGTCGAACCCTCCATTTCGTTGGATGAACTCGGTGAGTCCGATTGCAGGGCCACATCTTTTCTCCACGCCGCCGCAGTCAGCCGCTGGAATAGCCCCGGGCTAGCGGCGGCATACCTCCACCCAGGCACGTCCGATCTCCAGCTAACCGTGCTTCGCCGATACGGCAGGGCCTGCTGCTGAGCGGCGTCGACTACAGCATCTGCATCCGCCGGGCGGCCGGCCGCTGCGGCATCGCCTACCGGCAGTGCGCCGACGACACCCAGCCCTCCTCCACCTTCAGGCTGGGCGCCGAGCGCGGCGGCGACGGCGGCAGCGGCGGCGGCGGCGCGTCCGTCTGCGGCGGCGCCTGGCTGTGGCTGCCGTGCGGTACGGACCGGCGGCGGCCGCCGCACCACCTCACGGCCGACGGCGGCGCCTGCCGCTCCCGCTTCTGCGGCCGACGGCTGCGTGTCCGACCCGCCGCCACCGCCGTCGTCTACTCGTTCTCAGCGCCGTTCGTGGTGCGGGTACACGCCGGAGGGACGGCGGGCGAGACGAACGGGGG
Source organism: Pollicipes pollicipes (assembly GCF_011947565.3). Classification (NCBI taxonomy): domain Eukaryota; kingdom Metazoa; phylum Arthropoda; class Thecostraca; order Pollicipedomorpha; family Pollicipedidae; genus Pollicipes; species Pollicipes pollicipes. The sequence continues at coordinate 24,315,979 of NW_023597055.1, forward strand.
CAAGGACGCGCTGGCAGACGCTGCCGACATGCGCGGCTTCTGTGTCGACTACACGCAGCTGAAGTGTGACGCCGCTGACGGCCCGTGACGACTGGGACTGGATGATGGCGGTGTGAGGCGGTCAGCTAGGTTAGAAGGTACGTGCGAGAAATGCCCTGTATTTGCGCCTTTCCTGGCACACGAAACGTCACTATGTCACGTCTGTTTTTTATGTCAAGTAGCACACATTGCTCAGTTAGCAGCCCATGGATTGTACAAACGCACATCATAAATAAAATACAATAGTCTTCGAAAGAACGCATGTTCATCCGCGCCGTAACTGGATGCAGTTTACCTTGGCCTACCTTTCACACCCGGCCTATATGACCATACCAGATATTGCGAACTGAGCTCGGTCAGCTTCTTTCACCACGCAATGTCCAATAACCTTACACGGCAATAAAGGCCAACCTGCCACCCTCAGCCAATCACTCGCTGGTAGCCTGCCACCCTCAGCCAATCACTAGCCGGTAACCTGCCACCCTCAGCCGATCACTAGCTGGTAACCTGCCACCCTCAGCTGATCACTAGCTGGTAACCTGCCATCCTCAGCCAATCACTAGCTGGTAACCTGCCATCCTCAGCCGATCACTAGCTGGTAACCTGCCATCCTCAGCTGATCACTAGCTGGTAACTTGCCATCCTCAGCTGATCACTAGCTGGTAACCTGCCATCCTCAGCCGATCACTAGCTGGTAACCTGCCATCCTCAGCCGACCACTAGCTGGTAACCTGCCATCCTCAGCTGATCACTAGCTGGTAACCTGTCATCCTCAGCTGATCACTAGCTGGTAACCTGCCATCCTCAGCCAATCACTAGCTGGCAACCTGCCACCCTCAGCAGATCACTAGCTGGCAACCTGCCATCCTCAGCTGATCACTAGCTGGTAACCTGCCATCCTCAGCTGATCACTAGATGGTAACCTGCCACCCTCAGCCGATCACTAGCTGGTAACCTGCCATCCTCAGCTGATCACTAGCTGGTAACCTGCCACCCTCAGCCAATCACTACCTGGTAACCTGCCACCCTCAGCCGATCACTATCTGGTAACCTGCCACCCTCAGCCAATCACTAGCTGGTAACCTGCCACCCTCAGCCAATCACTAGCTGGTAACCTGCCACCCTCAGCCGATCATTAGCTGGTAACCTGCCACCCTCAGCCAATCACTAGCTGGTAACCTGCCACCCTCAGCCAACCACTAGCTGGTAACCTGCCACCCTCAGCCGATCACTAGCTGGTAAGCGTAGCCTGGTTGAATTCAAGCCTCAGCCAAAATCATGGTCAACCGGTCCCAGGCCTCCCAGCTGAGCCGACAGGCGGCGCTGCTCTACGGTCAGCGTGGACAGATCAAACATGAGGAGGAAAAGGGCATCCATGGCCGGCAACATGACCTCGCAACAGCCTACCGACTGGGTCCTCCCAGCGTTCCCTCGCGTCACCAACCGGGTCCCCCAGCGTTCCCTCGCGTCACCAGCCGGGTCACCCCAGCGTTCCCTCGCGTCACCAGCCGGGTCACCCCAGCGTTCCCTCGCGTCACCTACCAGGTCCTCCCTGCATCTCCTCCGTCTTCACATCGTGACTGACGTTGTCCTCACAGCACTGACCCCGTCCTCACAAGACTGACCGCGTCTTCCTCGTCCTCGACTAGACCACGTCCTACCAACAGTAACTCAGACCTACTAACATTGGCCCGTCCTCGCCTGACCCCTCCTGACAACGCTGATCCCTTCCTCACCTTATGACCTTGACCCCGACCTCGTCCAACTTCCCCTTTACCTCGCCGATCCCTTCCTCACCTCATGACCTTGTCCATAAGACGTATCGTATTCTCGTTCATGAGCTCGTCCTCACAACCTTAATGTCCTCGCAATGCCATCCTCCCCTCGTCCTCACACAGCTGAGCCCGCCGCCAGAGGACTGACCTCGTCCTCGCGGTCCTGCAGCCGCTGCTGGCGCTCCTCCAGCGCGGCCAGGCCGGCGCGCAGCTTGTCCTCCAGCGCCACGGCCTCCCGCAGTCGCTTCTGCACCTGCAGCTCGCGCTCCGCGTCGCGCCGCTTCCACTCCTCGGTTAGCGTGGCCAGGTGGGCCGCCTCCCGCTGTTGCAGCTGCGCCACGGCGCGGGCCCGCACGGGTCAGCAGCGGCGCGCATAGAGGGTACAGCATCACGCAGCCCACTGGGCCCAATAAACGGTGTCATTGTACACCGCTGAATGTGACTGGGCAGTCATGGACAAGTCGACGCTCGTGGGCTTTATCACTGCGCAGTTTTATCACTCTGGCGAGAACACACACACTGGGCTGAGCGACGGTGCAAATCTAAGTCGCTGAGGCCATTGAGAAGCGCGGGTATCCAAAGTACAGTTCTATTCTCGGGTGACCACATCTACTACGAAGACATGTCTTGGCTGGTGCGAAAAGGCCCCATTTCACTCCCTGCACGGACGAAACATGCCATGCTACGACGGGACTAAAGCATTATATCACTAAACCGGCCGCGTCGCCGAGGGAAGGACCGGCGGAACACCCCGCCGGACTCACCTGGTTCTGGAAGAGCACCTTCTGCTCTTGCTTCCACTGCTCGAGCTCGCGGGCCGCCGCGTACATCTCGGCCTCAAGCTGCACGGCTCCACCGTCGGGCGGCGCCACGGTCGCGTCGGGAGGCGGCGTCGGCACGCCCTCCACGCCGGCCGCCTCGCCCAGACCGTCCAGAGACATGGCGACGGTGAGTTGGCCGGCGGCGGCGCCGTCCGGGCCGCGCACCGCGGTCACCGCCAGGTGGCTCTGCTGGAAGCCGCGCACGCCCAGCGACGACTGCCGGCCGGGGAGAAGGGGAGGTCAGGCCGGCGGGTGATGCCCCGGTGCCCGCCGCTGACTGGGAGGGTGATGCACTGGTGCCCGCCGCTGACTGGGAGGGTGATGCACCGGTGCCCGCCGCTGACCGGGAGGGTGATGCACCGGTGCTCACCGCTGACCGGGAGGGTGATGCCCCGGTGCCCGCCGCTGACCGGGAGGGTGATGCACCGGTGCTCACCGCTGACTGGGAGGGTGATGCACCGGTGCTCACCGCTGACTGGGAGGGTGATGCACCGGTGCTCACCGCTGACTGGGAGGGTGATGCACCGGTGCTCACCGCTGACTGGGAGGGTGATGCCCCGGTGCTCACCGCTGACTGGGAGGGTGATGCACCGATGCTCACCGCTGACTGGGAGGGTGATGCACCGGTGCCCGCCGCTGACTGGGAGGGTGATGCACCGGTGCTCACCGCTGACTGGGAGGGTGATGCACCGGTGCCCGCCGCTGACTGGGAGGGTGATGCACCGGTGCTCACCGCTGACCGGGAGGGTGATGCACCGGTGCTCACCGCTGACTGGGAGGGTGATGCACCGGTGCCCGCCGCTGACTGGGAGGGTGATGCACCGGTGCTCACCGCTGACTGGGAGGGTGATGCACCGGTGCTCACCGCTGACTGGGAGGGTGATGCACCGGTGCTCACCGCTGACTGGGAGGGTGATGCCCCGGTGCTCACCGCTGACTGGGAGGGTGATGCACCGATGCCCACCGCTGACTGGGAGGGTGATGCACCGGTGCCCGCCGCTGACTGGGAGGGTGATGCACCGGTGCTCACCGCTGACTGGGAGGGTGATGCACCGGTGCCCGCCGCTGACTGGGAGGGTGATGCACCGGTGCTCACCGCTGACCGGGAGGGTGATGCACCGGTGCCCGCCGCTGACCGGGAGGGTGATGCACCGGTGCCCGCCGCTGACCGGGAGGGTGATGCACCGGTGCTCACCGCTGACTGGGAGGGTGATGCACCGGTGCTCACCGCTGACTGGGAGGGTGATGCACCGGTGCTCACCGCTGACTGGGAGGGTGATGCACCGGTGCCCGCCGCTGACCGGGAGGGTGATGCACCGGTGCTCACCGCTGACTGGGAGGGTGATGCACCGGTGCTCACCGCTGACTGGGAGGGTGATGCCCCGGTGCTCACCGCTGACTGGGAGGGTGATGCACCGATGCCCACCGCTGACTGGGAGGGTGATGCACCGGTGCCCGCCGCTGACTGGGAGGGTGATGCACCGGTGCTCACCGCTGACTGGGAGGGTGATGCACCGGTGCCCGCCGCTGACTGGGAGGGTGATGCACCGGTGCTCACCGCTGACCGGGAGGGTGATGCACCGGTGCCCGCCGCTGACCGGGAGGGTGATGCCCCGGTGCCCGCCGCTGACTGGGAGGGTGATGCCCCGGTGCCCACCGCTGACTGGGAGGGTGATGCACCGGTGCTCACCGCTGACTGGGAGGGTGATGCACCGGTGCTCACCGCTGACTGGGAGGGTGATGCACCGGTGCCCGCCGCTGACCGGGAGGGTGATGCACCGGTGCTCACCGCTGACTGGGAGGGTGATGCACCGGTGCTCACCGCTGACTGGGAGGGTGATGCACCGGTGCCCGCCGCTGACTGGGAGGGTGATGCACCGGTGCTCACCGCTGACTGGGAGGGTGATGCACCGGTGCCCGCCGCTGACTGGGAGAGGGGGAGCAGCCGCTGAGCAGCACCGATCCGTACACTGACACTGGGCACGAGGGATCGGTGTGTACATCAGTCAGGAGTTTTACGATCGCCACGCCGCGGGGCGAGCAGACGCGGTCGGCCACGAGCGGCCACGAGCGACCACGCCAACACCGAATCCCGTTCAGTCCATATCAGTCCCTTCCGAGAGCAAGGCCGAGGTTCAAAAACGTTTGGGTTAGAATGGTTCGCATCAATTGTTTCTCGCAACATCCACTCGGACTGCGACAATGCCGCAGGCTGCAGGCTGCCAACAATGTAGTATGACATAAGCCTCGGCAGCCGCCCACGGCTGCTGTCTGTACCATCAAATTATTTGAGTCACCCTGTTTCTCACTTGCGGATGAAAGTCAGCATTGCTGATGAAAACCGATAGTATCGCACCAAATCGTCGTGAGATCCCAGGCAAGAACCTTTAGGAAAGACTGAACCCTCTCTGCAGTAAGAGCTTCAAACTCCGAATGCACAGCTCAGCTCCAAATGCTTCATAATTCATACCAACGTCGATGCATAGTTCCGCACGAGTGCCAGACAGACTTTTACACTGAGAGAACATACCTAACGAGGACACTGTATGGTCTTAAACCACGGACCGCCGAACACAGCCTACCGACCCCAGCTCGCGCCGCGCGCCGGCAGTACGCACCGTCGTGTGGACGCGCTGCTGCTGCAGCACCGGGTGGAGCGGGACGCTGGCGCGGCCCAGCAGCTCGGCCGTGTCGGCCTCCTCGACGCGCACCTCGACGGCGAACCGACGCAGCGTGGAGCGCAGCCAGCCGCACGAGGCGGCGAAGTTGAACTCGAAGGTGGCGCGCGGCACGGTGGCCGGCCGCCGGCAGGGCAGCGGCACCGGGCCCGAGCGCAGCTCACACGCGTCGCCGAAGTGCGGGTAGCTAAACCTGGGGGCAACGGCGGCGGCGGCTGTCCAGGCCGTTTGTGCGGCTGGATGCTGTCTGGGCTCCGGCAACGCGCGCGCATGACATTACGGTGCACCAGGTGCCTTCCTGTGGCGTCTGCAGCGGAGCACATCGTTATGGGGGATCTTCTGTGCTGCGTGGCATATGCTCACCTGTCGCTCGTACTCGCTCGTAACTGATATGTCGCATAGCACGAAGCACTTCCACATGGTTCATGTCGGGTACGAAAGAAAAAAAGCCCTGGAAAACGCACGCCACGCCCACCAAGTGGAGGGACAACCGCCAGAGGGAGCGACAAACTAATGTCCCACCCACTCCCACACCCGGCAGCTCACCTGAGCACAGCTCGTCCACGACACGCCTCCTGCAGACACAGCTTGCGCAGGTCCAGCACGAACCGGAAGTGCCGCGGCCGCCGGTCCTCGTCGGCGCCAGGCGCCATCTCGACGGCCGGCGGCGGCTGCGGCGGCTGCGGCGGCTGCGGCGGCGGCGGCGGCTGCGGCGGCGCGCGACGCACTGTGGTCACCTCCGGCGATCTGACGGGCGAGCCTCGGTCAGCTGGCAGCGACGGCAGGCGGCCGCCGCCGGCCTGTCGAGATCGATGCCCGGCCGGTCGAGCTCCGCCGCGCACGTGGGCGGCGGCGAGACCGGTCGATGGCGGCAACACCGGCGCGTTTGCCCGATGGTAACGCAAAATAACGCGCCTCCGAAATCGATGTGCGCCGCTGGGCACACCCAGTGTTGCGGCGCGTTGCGATGGTTACGTCGTGGGGCCGAGTGGAGAGGTCCGCAGGCACAGCTTGTCAGCCACGAGCTCCCGGATGGCCAGCAGCCCTCCACAGCGGGCGAGCCCCGGGCCCTCACCAGTGGGAGAGACATCAGCCCCGGGTCCTCCGCAATGGGAGAGACATTAGCCCCAAGCCCTCACCAGTGGGCGGGTCATCAACACCGGAAGTGGGCCAGGTGACCGGATGTTGGGGTGTCATTTAGTGAGCCGGCGGGGGCTAACTGGTGGGTAATGTACCCCAGCATCGGTCTCCATGTCCAACTCTATCATGCGCAAAGCCGACAGCTGGCGTGCCTTTTATCATATTAGCAGCCCTGGATGCTACATGCTACACTGGATACGACACTGGATGATGCATGCAGGTACCTATTATACTGATAAATAGGTGTTATAGAATATCTTTTCTCAGTGCCAGGATAAAAGGCCCCTTTCGAACTTTTCACGTTAGCCAAGGCCTTAGGATTATTGCCAACTGCAAGCGATAGACGCAAGTCAGTTCAGCGGAGATGCCGAGACTAATCGCCTCAGATTTTATCCTTCAGCGGGTTTTGACATTCAGGTGGGACAACCAAAACCCCATACTGCTGGTGCAAGTAGTCAATGGTCACAGAGCAGCGGTGTAATAATCTGATCCAAAGCACACAAAAACTGACCCTACGTCGCTGCCGAGGCGACTCGAGCCCAGGTCCAGCGGAGAACCGACGCCAACCCCATCTGTCGCCGCCGGCGTCTCATCCAGCCCCACGGTGCTGTCGCCAGGCGTCGCCGCCTGCTGCCGCGACGGCGGCTCCACCTCCCGTCGGCCGGACACCGCGCCCTCACCGCTCAGCTGGCTCTGGCCGTCGCCGCCGACGCGCGCGTGCGCCAGCTCGACGGCCACGCCCAGCGCGGGGGCGTGGCCGTCGGCGGCGCGCGGCACCAGGCCCGTCAGCGACGAGGCCAGCGGGTGGGCCGCCTCGTGCGCCAGCGGCTTGGCCGGCGGCGCCGTCAAGGCGGCCACCAGCGGAGCCAGCGGCACTGACGCGCTGCCTGCGCCCCACGAGGCGCGTCACGCAAAAGCCTGTCACCTCAGACGTGATACAGACACTGATGCGCTTCAAATGTCCTGTTTTACAGGAAGCACAATAGATGTGTGGCGGAGCCGAATTAAAAGCATGAAAACACTTTTCACACCTTCCCACACGTTACGGGCAAGCCAGCTAGCACGTTTCCACTCATTAAACGCTTTCTTTCCAAGTGATACGCCACCGCTAACAATCCGCCTGTTCCAAAGACACTTTGACCACATTGGCTTTCGCCGATGATGAGCATTAACGCCGCGCATTTCTATCACAAAGATGATGTCATGTGATAAGAGCCTGGTGGCGCGCGCGCGCGCGTCCGTGACCGAGCGGCGGCCGGGCTCACCCAGACTGAGGTCGCCGCAGCAGAGGTGGACGTCGATCGAGCCCAGCTGCTGCAGGTAGCGGCGCAGCACGGGCAGCCGCGCCCGTACACGCGTCACCGCCCGTTCCGCCAGAAACCGCGGCTGTCCGCGGCGGCACAGCCGGAGATCAGGCGCCTAGCGCGCCGGCACCGCCGCCCAAACGCTCGGAGGTGGAGCCGAGACGACGGCCAGGGGGGGGGGGGAGGGGGGGGGGAGACACCAGACGCCAGAGCTTTCGACGCTCCTACACCGCTGGTAGCGTCACAACAGCTAGGCTGAATTAAGAAGTGGTGCACAACGTGGCAGAGCACCGCTTTCCCACTGGCGACGGCCTGGGCCATTGCAACGACATCCTTATTGCAGGCGACCATACCAGACGGCAATGCAAAACTGCGCGCCTTGAGGTGCGAGGCGCTGCCCCATCCAAACGAGACCAACGCCAAACGATTCGCCAGAGTCGAAACAAAGATACGATACAGCTGATAGCAAACAACGCTCACTAGGGATGATTGCAAACTGCCGAAAATATTAAGACAGCTTCACCTAGCGGGCATACAGCACCAGCATGGGCTTGCGAATCATGCAGCAGCTCGCACCAAAAGAAAGCAATGGCCGCCGCGGCCTCCGCCCCGACCTGCACAATGTTGTTGAAGGTGTCAGTGACGATGTCGCAGCCCAGCAGGCTGTAGTAGAAGCTGAAGCCGGTGCCGGTCGGCAGGTCCACCTCGGGTGGGATCAGCTGGGGACACGGCTCATCATCAGACCGGCTCACTGGGGACCCTCCCATCTGATCATCGGAGGGCACAGCTCAGATAACCCCAGCCCGCGGGGAGAAATCAGCACGCTTATGGCGGCACGGGGTCAGGCCAGTCAAATTCCGTAAAATCGGTGGGAGAACAAACAAACGTGGAGCAGGCAACACGTGGATCAATATTTATGTCCCATCATTTGTGGCATGCACCTCACGTTCTCCTACATCCCAGATGGAAGGAAGAAGCAAACATAAGATAACTAGCCAAAAAAGCATAACTAGATAACTAGCCAAAATTAGCATTTTGCCTTCCAAATTTGCATTCTTTGTGACAAACAACACATCAATCTTAAAAATGTTCGCTGGAATCTACCCTACATACACCATTACCAATCTCTTCGCATCGAGCTGTTTCAAAAATGAAACATAAAACATGAAAATTGTCAACTCCAACGATTTTCATGTCTCCATCAAATGTACTGTCAATCCTGTTAGGGTATTGTTTTCCCCTCCCACACTCTGCAGAATCTCACAAGCTTCAGCGCACTCGCACTGCATATCAACAGCTCCAGATGAGCCATGCAAAACCTCACCCCAACAGCAGCACAGTCACCTCTCACCAGCCCGTCCGCCCCCAGCACGGCCCGCAGGCCCTGCCGCACCATTGCAGAGCCACCTCTCACCAGCCCGTTCGCCCCCAGCACGGCCCGCAGGCCCCGCCGCACCGCTGCAGAGCCACCTCTCACCAGCTCGTCCGCCCCCACCATGGCCCGCACGCCCCGCCGCACCACTCCAGAGCCACCTCTCACCAGCTCGTCCGCCCCCGGCACGGCCCGCAGGCCCTGCCGCACCACTGCGGAGCCACCTCTCACCAGCTCGTCCGCCCCCAGCACGGCCCGCAGGCCCTGCCGCACCACCGCAGAGCCACCTCTCACCAGCTCGTCCGCCCCCAGCACGGCCCGCAGGCCCTGCCGCACCACTGCAGAGCCACTTCCCACCAGCCCGTCCGCCTCCACCACGGCCCGCACGCCCCGCCGCGCCGCTGCAGAGCCACCTCTCACCAGCCCGTCCGCCCCTACCACGGCCCGCATGCCTCGCCGCACCGCTGCCAGACCGGCGGCCGCCCCGCTCACCAGCTCCAGGTTGCGGGCGTGCACCACGATGACCGTGAGCGTGAAGAGCTCCTGCGGCCCGGCTGGCGGCCCCAGCTGAAAGCAGCCCAGTCGCTCGTCCAGCACGGGCACCACCGGCTCCGGCTGCGGCTCCGGCGGCGGCGGCGGCAGCTGCGGCTGCGACGCCGGAGGGCCGCGCGTCGGCGGCGAGTGCGCCAGCGACGCCGGCGGGACGTCGGAGGGCTCGCACGGCTCCGGCTCGCTGCCCGCCGTCTCCGACAGCTGGCGGGCAGGCGGGCGCGTGTCGTGATGGTGGCAGGCAGGCATAGCGTAGACGTCAAAGCGTCGCCGAACACGCTACGTCGTTTGACGGAGCACGGAGACAGGGTATCAATATCTGAGAGCTCACATTTTGATGGCATGTTAGCACATGCCTGCAGCTCCGCTGCATTTCTAACATGACTCAGTTATCCAGCTAGGAAGACGTCCGACACTCCGCTTCGATCATCACCGCGTCGCGAATCTTTGCCTCACGTCGATGGTGGGATCCAGGACGCTGCTTCCGCCCGTCGGGTTGGGCTCCAGACTGAGGCCAAGCTGAACAGCCGGCAGTTCATGTGCAGACTTGGGCCGGCAGCCCAGTATGCGGTGCCACTTCACGTCGGGCTGCGAGGAGACCGACCGAATCACGGCGACGGCGACGGAAGCACGTGCGGGACCCAGCACCAACGCCACGCATATTCCCATCAACTATCACACAGGCGGCCCTCACCCGCACAAAGCATGGTCATTGTTAGAGAACGGCATATGCCCGCAACTATCTACGCACTGTTCGAGACCCGACGACTCTGAACACATCTGAATGTTCTGTACTTTCCTTGTACGCCGGTTTCAATGATTATCAATATTAGGAGCAAATGGCTGGGGTTCTGCAAACCAACTGAGCGAATCCGCCAAATGCCGACGTTTTCAAGTGGTCCCCGTAAAGGTCCATAGTATCGAAAACATGGCTCATCGACTCACACCAATAGCAAGACAAGAGTTCAAAACATCACCGACGCATGCAAAATCCAAGACCATTAGCAGTGTCCCACCTGATGAAAAGTGGGCTGTTTGTTCAGTGCAAGTCAAAACAGAGCTTCAATCCCCACTCAGAAACTGAGGTAAGCCCGAACCCTTTCCCCAACACTCACACACCCGCACATGCACGTCCAGTGGGCGGTGCCGGGCCGTGCCTCCGCGTACCTCCGCTCCGGTCTGGCGCTCGATGGCGGTGCGCGTGTCGAGCACCACGTATCCCAGCAGCTGGCGCAGGTCGGTGGTGGCGTCCGACGTGGCGTAGAACTCCACCTTGACCGGGTTCTTGTGCAGGCGGTGCTGCTGCAGCGCCCTCCTGCGGCAGACGCGGCGGTGCTCAACACACGGCGGCTCTCACTCCCCGCCAGCCGAGGCAGCTCAAGGCCAAAGCTGGCCTCAGGTTGTTGTGCAACAGTGCACACCATCAAGGGACAGATCAGGATTATCACTGTGTTCAATGCTCAAAGAAAGCTTTGCAAAAGCCCATCAGGTGATCCATAACATTTGTTATAAATATGTGGTATCAGAATATTCCACACAAGAGGCTGAGTTAAATTGGCGTACAGTGCGAAAGGCGGTGATGGGAGTTTTGAGTGCCCCATCCCATGCACAACTGAGCACCCATCCCATGTACCACAGTCCATTTTATCATGTAAGCAGTCTGTAGCCATTATCACCCACCTGTCCGTCTCCCAGGCAAGCTCACTGTTGAAGTCAACATGCGACGCCAGTGGCACTGGGTCCGACTGCAGGATCTGGTGGTCAAACTTAGCCTCTGCCAGCAGGCTGTAGCCAGGTGGCGCTGGCAGGTGACGCCCTGAACAGCAAGTGCCGCAGCACCATTAGTCATAAACAGCACAGTAAGACTGCTGCTCCTGCTAATGGCAACAGCAGTTGGCACCATGCAAGCCCCAGTTCACTTGTACCACTGGTGCATCATGTCACATCATTTGCATGACAGCTAACAACTTTTATCATGTAACTGATACCAAACGCTGCACCAAAATGAATGAAACACATCAAAAATGGCATCAAAGCCTGACCCTCACTTAAATTCTTCAGAGGTCTTGCTAAAAATGAGCATACTCAGAATACCTGGGGAACACTTTCCTTTATGTCAACTTAAGTCACAGTACACTCACCATCACATATGCTGAGAACAAGCAGAATATCCTCAGACATGTTTGCTGGGTGGGCTGAAGTTCAGCAGGTGTTTTCCAAAGCCATCTGAGCTTAGCACAACCTGTCTTACTGACACATCCTGCTCAGGATATAATGTAAAGTCTGTTTGAAAGAACAAAATATGGAGCATGCAAGGACATGTGCACACATCACATTTTGGAAACTGTCCAAGTGTTTAAATAAGAAGGAAGTTCACAATCAGCTTATACACACATCTAAAGCCTTCATGAATAGTTCACAACTATTTTAAAAACTAATTTGAGATGAATATATAACAGGTATGCATATTTGCAGTAATTATTTGACTTGCAATAACATGCATAATCTAAAATCCAGCACTCAGCTTCAGCCATCACCAATTTCAGAACAGAGAGAACCAATGTTTCAGGGAGTTATGATGTTGCCGGTGCAACTCCAAGCATAAATGCCACACATAAGTGACACATAATAGATATCAAGGAAGTGCATGAGGCTCATAATTAAACAAGCTGATCTGTTTGTGCAGCGGATGGGTTTAGAGCAGCAGGCACACACTTTGTCCACTTGCTATCGCTTCATTGTGGACAAAGTTGACCAATAACCTCACTGTATGAAGAAAAATAAAAATAGCCACACTTTCCAATGTCAGTGTTATGCCAGATATGCCAGGCATAGAAGCATGTCCGACTGGAGCAGCGTGTGCCGAGCATGGCCGACGTAACATGTATTTTTTGCTGTCTGGGTTTCTCATGCACGATGATATGGTCCATATATTGGCAGAGTGGAACACATCTTGAGCCCGGTTATCATCAATGTCCCAGGATTTCCTTTCTATACTTTCCCAACGTCGTATCATTATCTTATCTCAGCCGTATTAACCATAACGCCACCTTTACCCCAATGCTCACACCCAGCGTATCGCTCTAGGCTCAACGCATTCTTTCACAACTGGTGAACCAAAGTGCGCCACTATTTAAACACACCGTGAACGTCAACACAAAAGCGGGTCAACAAGATGGCAAAAATGAACAAAAGCGGCAAAACAGAACGCCATCAAAAATGGAGCTTCCAATAAATTTCACTAGAAATGGAGGGAAGGAGGTTTTTGATGGTGCACACGTTGAGCATATCTGTTGGAGGGGACTCTCATCTCGCACAAACAGTGCGTAACCAGGAAAAAGGGACTGAAAACGTCCAAAAGGACATCACGTAATTTATCGACAACACCCCCTCAGTCCTGGAAAACTCAGCACAACTGTCGAATGTGTTATTGGTGATCCCGCGCGTGGGTGCTGCCATGTGCATCACTTCGCAAAATGACCAACACATTTTTCCGTTCTCTTTCCAGTTGAAACATGTCTTTTCAGTCTCATCGCGGCCTTCGATCTTTGACGGAAACTCGGCAAGCATGCTCATAGCTCAATAAAGAGTTCCGACGGCAGTTTCGAAGACGCTTTTGCAGTTGTCGAATTTCATGTTCCCACGTTCAGCCAATATGACACATTCGCACGCAACAACGTTGCCCCGCTTGTCGGACTCGGTCATATGTGCACATGTTCCGAACTTGAAGACACTAGAGCAATGCCAAGCTGTGATGAAATAAGCCCACTTATGATTATTGGTATACTTTTAAATGAAACATACTGCTCTTCACAGCACAATTTTTCTTTTTAGGAAACATGCTCCTCAAAACATCATGGCTTGATTGTGTCATCGTTCCTTGCACATTGATTGGGAGGCGTTTATCTGGGAGTCGTGCTCACGAGCGCCAGATATGAACGAATCAACAATTGTATGTTTGTACTGGTCTTGGCCGCCGCATGACCGAACGAACTGAGGATTTAAATGGCATGGTATTATGACGTCATGGATGCCCGGGTGACCTTGAAAGTCTGCACGAAATAGTCACGCCCTTCGCGGGCGTGAAGCTTACAGACACTAGAGGTGTGTGGGCCATAAAGAGGGCAGAATTGTAAACTGCACCAAATGATCTTCTACAGCCCCTTTACAGTTCAGAACCCCATACAAATGTAGAACACTCCCTTTAATATAATATTGTAAGTCCGCTGGCCAAGCTGCCTGCCGGATTTCTCGTGGCCAGCTGGCACCGGCACCGGACCGAGACCCATTCAGCGAGCTCCCACCTGGTTACGCTAGAACAGCACGAGCGCAAAGCCTGATCCCTACTAATATCAGCTTCTAACTCATGTCGATCCGCGGCCGGGCTATTTTTTAAGACGGCTGTTCTTGAGACTCGCACCGGCCACCACCATCTGCCTGCTCCGTCCCTCCAATCGTCGATGTGTCTGTTGGGGTTATGCGTGCCCAGTTGCATCTTAAGGTCTAACTGCTTCCTGGCGCCACGTTCACTTTCCACAGCCTCGATTCACGGGAAATGCATCATGTGCATGCTCTTTTCTAGTATGCGCACGTTTAGGTCATAACATTCTGTATAAAACCGCCTTCCCGCGCCTTTCGTCAGCTTCCATATGCTATCTTCTGGCTGTTTTTGACCTTTCAGCGCAACTCTTGACAGATAATTAATCTTGAATGAACGAAATAAGAATTACAAAGCCGGAATAGTTTCGCCACACATACCCTCAAGCTTTGAGTCCCCCCCCCCCCACCGCGCCGAAGAGAGAGAACACAGCGCCACCAACGGTCCGGCGGCGAACTAACCCTGCGAGCTGGCACGGCACCAGCTTTGTCCACTCATAACATTCGCCCCCACCGGAGGAAGAGCGAAAGACTAGTTTTTAATCGAGCTTAAAACGCGGTTGCACAGTCCCGAGCACGAAATCTTAGTCGGTCGGCCACGAAGTCCACGAACACAAATCGCTACATGGGCACACAGATCCTTACGACGAATAACGGCTAGCTGATCTCGGCCGTCTACCACTAAGGGTAACACACACAGATGCGTCTTCGGTGTCATCAGCTCCCATATATACCTCTAAATCTGCTACAGTGGAAGCGGCACTTCCACCGTCTCGCGCCTCGCTCCCATTTTTAAGTAGATGCGGCACCTGCACAGTCGCCTAGCGCAGCGCTCACATCGCTCGGCGGGCCACTCAGGGCATCCGGCTTGGCTTTCGGTCCCAGCATCTCACCCGCGATGGGCGACACGCGTCGCGAAGGGGCGACCGCACCATCACCGACGCACGCATACGCTGTCTTCAAACTACTGCCATGAACCAACCTTTTCTTAGGGGAACCGGCCGCCTAACCTCAGCAACTGCAAACGGTTTATCATAGCGGTTCGACAGCGTCCTGGATGTACCGCGTTTCACTACATGCACTGCACATTAACATGGCATGTGTTCAGCACTGACAAGCGCCGCCGGCTCTCAACCAATGGCTGCAGAGCTTTCTTCTGATTGGGTGACAGCCTCTGCTCGACACCAGGCATCAACTTTCAATAGGTACTGCACGCGATCCGAGCTATCACCAATCATCAGTTACCTCAGTTGTCACGGGCACGAGTGGTTCAACTCCATGCACAAGCTCGAACGGATGGTAACCAGTCGTTGAATGACGGGAGAACGAAAAGCTGACACGCTTGTGGGAGCGTAACTCAATAGATTACCTTGGAGTAAAACTTACCCCGACGTGTGAAGACCTGGGAAATATTAACTATCCGGAAACAATTGAAAGATTGAAGGCCAGACTTAACCCATGGTTTGGGAGTGGCTTGGCTGCATACGGGAGGGAACATGTCATAAAGTCAGAAGCTTTCTCGTATTTAAAAATCTAATGGCTGTCTTAGGGAAGACAAATCATGCGTCCTTAAAGAAGATAGGAACAATAATATACCAGCTCTTTTGGAACCGATCTCGAGATAGGATCAAACGGCCGGTGATGAAAAACCGTCTTTTCGTGGGAAGAATGAAGGTGCCCGATGCATCAGTACAGGCAGACAGTCTTAAAACGGCCTGGATAAAGAAGTTGCCTAATCAAGAGTACAACGCTAAATGGAAGAAAATACTGCAGCGCAAACTAAAAACAAATGCCGCAATATAATTATTGCAGTGCGATACCGATCTTTAAAAATGTTGAATCTTCTAGATGGATGTAAGTTTTGGTCAGAAGCATTAATTGCCTGGATACAGATCGTGCGCTCGTTACAGCACTAACTCTCAGCAGCAAACATACTGGCCAAAGTCACGTGGAACAACACTGATATGAACCTGTAACAGACTGTATCATTGAACAGGCACCAACTGATCCACCGTTCAGTCGTTAAAATGAACGACGACCTTTACAACCACCAGGACCGAAAGCAGACCAATTGCAAATGCAATTCGGCTATGGGCATTACCTAACAAGGCGATCTATACTGCATGTCATACCCCGTTCTTGGAAGGAAGTGCTCGCCCAGGAAAAGCCCACCAATGCAGTCCTTCCATGCGTGGGAACGGCGAAGTGGGGATATAGTGCGCTCCTATCCTCGGCTCATGTTTCTCTAACGGACAAGGCTCAGACGAAATGGAAACTGAGGCTTGCACCTATGGTACAGGAACAATGGACAAAAATATACAAAGTTCTGTACGACACAACAGATGACTTCAAACTAAGGTGGCTGCAATTTAGAATCATCCACAGGATCTTACCGACGAAACGCATGCTACACCTCTATCGGATGAAAGAGACGAATCAGTGTGCGCGCTGCCAGAGCCACAGCGAGGATATGCCACATGTGTTCTGGTTCTGCCCTGGGTCGCTAACTTTTTGGACCGACTTGAGCATGCGATTGCGACTCCACAGACAATTCACTACACATAGCGTTATCAGTAGCCTTCACAGTCCTGTCGGTCCGGTCGGACCACTTACTGAGTCCGCTATTCGACTGTGCTTGCTATTGCCGGATGGTGCATGTTGCTCTGCGGTGATTATCGCGGCGGCTGACAGGCAGCGTCCGCGGCGGGAGGCGACGTTTTCGCGACCCAGGATGGTGTGTGTGTGTCATTGTGTGGTTTTTCGAACTCAAGACAAGTAGAAATGTACACGTTAGGATGCTCGAGGATTAATAAAATGTGATCAAGCTTAAAAAGCTGACATACAGCTGACACACACCGACCCATTTGCCCCAATCGGTCTGGCTCGCATTCACGTAGAATGTCGGCATGTCACACAGTATACGGTCGAAGCGTTCAGTCTGTCCAGCTGTCGGAGGGTGGCGTGACGTGCACCTGAGCTTGCCGATCTGCGGCGCCTCACACAGGTGCTTGCAAAGAGCGCTTTCAAAACTCGAGCCCTGATCAGTCAGGCTGCTCTTGGGTACCCCAAAACGGGCAATCAAATCTACAAAGCAGTGACCCACAGCAGCGGCGCGTTGGTGTGGCAAACTGTGCGCCTCTGCCCAGTTAAGGAAGATATCTGGTCCGACTAGCGCGTAACAGTTCCCTTCCGTGCGGGACAAGGGGCCAAGAACATCGGCTGGTCACTGCGCCGGTGGTTCCCCGACCACAGGCACATCTTCCCTACCCTCACGATGGAAGTGGTTAGGCCGTTTAACACGTGCACATTCCAGGCAGCTACGGCGGTATTCACTCGCAGTCACCTTCAGGTTGTACCAGCAGCAGCGACGTGGGACCTGACGCACAGTACGCCCGAGGCCAAAACGTGCAAACATAGGAACGTCACAGGCTGGACAATGCGACGTTGCATGCTTTTGGGCGCAGCGGTCTGACGGTCTCGGTATCGTCCAGTCCGTCTGTGCACAAGACCGCCACGGACGAACTATTTGTCCTCACCACGCCTGCAGTATGCCCCTGCCTCACCCAGTCTCTCGCCAGCAACGATCACCAGTACACAAACAGTGCAGGACCGCAGACAGCACTGGATCCGACTGCGTTGCCTGCCGAAACTCCGACGGCAAGTCGGACCAGGCGCGCCTGGTAGCGGCCCCATGGACACCACCATTAGCTGGAACAGAGCCAGTTTCTCCGGCTGGAGCCTCGTCGGCCACACCGCGGCTCACAGATGGCGCGTCGGTCGCGGCCCTCTCCACAGGTGCGGTATCGCGACCGTCGTGCGGCAGTGTGTCCACGTGCAGGATGTCCACGCCTCGGCGGTGCAGAGCGTTGGAGTCGTACAGCGACGGATGCAGGATCCAACTGGCCAGTCCCCCGGACGGGTCGTCGAGATTCCAGAGCCCCCTTCAGAGCCTGGTGGTCGGTCACCACCGTGAAGTGTTCTCCCAGCAGGAGAAGCCGGGAACGATGCGCAGCCCGGATAACTGCCAGTCGCTCGTGCTCTGTGGGGTGCCGTCAGTATGGTGGTTCGCGCCTGGGAAACCAGAGGCAAACCTAGGTCTGTTTTACTACAATAGATTTTGCCGTGTCAAAAGTCTATGAATCTCCAGTGCTTCGCCGCTTTCTGCTACTCCATCGCCATTTCAATACTCTTATCATGGCGTGTCAGCTGAGTGACATTGCGATTTAGGCGTCGTGTATAAGTTATTTTTTTGCGTTCAATCATTCACTGCGTGGTTCGATTCCCCGTGGTGCCCATCCTTTTTCAGAGTCAGAGGCAGGCGTTGCCACAAGGATTCATTAACGTCATAAAACCCCAATGGCGCACACACACTTGCCATCCTTTGTCAGCTTTATCCTTGTAAGGTTAGTGACCTACAAAACAACTTCTCGCTGGTAGCGCCGTACGTAAGTTAGCGATGGCTTGTTAGTAAGGTCGTGTTGTACCTGGCTGGTGTTTAACAGCCGACTTTTACTCGTTTTGACAAATATTCCCTGAAATATCATTCAAAAGATATGTCAGTCTTTATAGAGATAAACGTGCGCCATGTACCAACATAATTATCTATGTCTAGCCCTCCGGATGCACACAGGGCGATGGGTTCCCGATTAGAAAATAGGGATCTGAAAATAAAGTGGCCGACATACGGGGAAATCTTCGGGGGGGGGGGGAGGATGCACCAAGTTCTAGTTCCAAAGTGAAGTGCGGCTCCTCCCTTGACGACATCTCAATCCGCCTCTTACGGTAAGTCTAAAAACTGCAGAGCATTGCTTTTGGTTTCCACTGTGACTGCGGGGCATCCATAGCTCGTCTTGTAACTTGCGCAGCACGAGGCTGATTGCAGACACGCTTGAATCTAGCATGCATTCACAGCTGTCTGAAATGCGGTGTTTGCATCTTTCCTTTATGCCCTGTTTTTGTGCCATAATGATTGATGTGAAATGAGCTTTTCCCTGGCTTCATTTATTCATTACCCAATGTGGTGGTTCAACAGGGCTTTGCATGCAAATGACATGCAAAGGCCTTAAAAATACGATATTAAATTCATAAAATGATCTCATATATCAAGGTTATGTTGCAGCACATAGCCGCCACAACAAAAAACAAAAACAAAAACAAAAAAAACAAAACAAAAACATAACACATGCGCAGAACAGTGGCAAAATAGCTTTAAAATTACCTGCTTCTTACCAGATCAGACCAGAGATCACCAACCAGAATATCTTTCTTTTCATGGCAAAGGGCACTCAGCCCTTTAAAAATGCCAGCTTATAATGATGTTTGTCACAATTGGTTTTACAGCTCACACTTAACACCAGTCTTGTTCTTCAGAAGAAGCATTGGATGCACACGGCAGTTTCTAAGATTAATGAAAATTTGAGGATGTATACATGGATTATTGCTTAAGATTGCCTGGGCATGAGAAGTTCAAAATAGTGTTTATGTGTTATGAAGAATAACTCTTTCCGCTTGTCATAAATAGTAGGTACTATAGTTAAACAGGCAAGTAACATATCAGAGCCTCATTAGCATTCCAAACAATTCAAAAGCCTTCTCATTGATGCAGAATATGTGGCAGATTCATAAGGATACGGAGAAAAGTAAGCACATGTACCATTGCCATGCTTTCAGAAATTCACCAAGGTATGCTTAATGTGGCTTCATTAAAACCAGACCGAATAAGCAAAACACAGACCGGACAGGGCTTCTGGAATATTCTGTTCATTGGTGCAAGTTCAATCATCGTCTCATAATTCAAATAGTTCGCTGTTACAATAAAGAGTAGTCTATGCCTCTCTGAATAACTCGTTATTCGTTATTGGTGAATGTTTCGGCAACCTGCCTATGACAAAGATGCGAAGGCCCCACACACATTCCCAGCAAGTACACTAACACGCTATTTTAGCCAAGTCACGCCAAGTATCGCTGGAAAAGGTCAATAATGCGCCAGATTCGAGCCATTGTCAAATCTTCCCAAAGGTATGACCCGTTTTGATATTTTTCACAAAGTCATTAAAATGCCTTTGAGTCCAGAGGAAATTGAAAGACTATAGTCGTGTCCCGTGTCGGGGACCCCATCGACACTTGGTGGTGATTTGGACGTATTCTGTGATATATAATGTGTCACATTCGAGGCAAACCCAAATTTTTATGAATTTTGGGGACGGTTTAGCCATTTTTTCTTGCTTAACCCTACAACTTATTTTCCTACGTTACGCCACTGCAACAGACATTTTTCATTAGCAGCAGTCTCGCCTTAGAGCTATTGCCGTCGTGGGTCTGCCGATCGCAACATTTGTAACATCACTAATGTATTGACACCGCGCAGTGAGCGCCTCTATCTGCGAGCGTCCAGTGTTCCTGTGTTCCTCTTGCCAGAATTTGGGTGGGACTGTGACTAGAAGCACTGATGAGCATAATTTGTGATGCATTGCTTGTATTGTAAAGCACCTTTGCCGCATACAAGCGTTGGCAGTAGATGTAATATCGCTTACAAGCAAATACTGAAGAGATTATTGGCATGAGACATGATAGCACAATAACGGGTATAAGTTCAAAGCATACGTTTTGTCGAGCAGCACTGACATGGTGTATGGGTTTTGGTAAAATAGGTAATGACGGGCATACGTAGATATACGTTTTGAAAGTATATTTTTTGTCGTCTACAACACTCAATGTCGTGGATCAGTTTTGCAGGAGAAACAATGTCGTCGAAGACTCCAAGTTTTTGCGGCAAAAGTAATAAGCAATGTATGTTTCTGGTTGCATGCATTTCTCGTGCCTAATTTTTTACCGTAGAAGTATTAACACCTATGAATTTATTCCGCAGAAGTCTTTTTACAGCATGCGTAAAATCGTAACAACAATCATAACAATCCATTCATAACAATCCATTCAGTAGGAGTTTTTCCTAAGCACTAATGCCGTCACACCCTCTGGCAGTAAGGCCAGACACCGCAGAAAATCAGAGCCTGTCCCTCCTGTTTCACAGATAAACACGTGCCCGGATAGCCAGCTGAACACCCTTCGCTCAGATGGGGACGGGAGGGAGGGGGGGGGGGGTCCATTCGACCCCTCTGTGATTCCAGAAACCACGAGAGCCAGAAACACCAGATTCACAGAATGTGATGGTCTATATATGAGCCACTTGTGGCAAAACTTGGCGTTCTTAGGTCATGCCCTTCCGGTCAAATAAGGTTAAACAAGGTCAACCTCCAAACGAAAACAAGATGGATACCAAGCGATCCGCTATTCAATTGTTTACAGCTATGGAAAATTTGGCACCGCCTAGCTGCGCCGTTTGGAAACCATTCCGGCAAAAGCCTTCGGGGGGAACAAATTAACTCCTACTCGAGCGCGCGTTAACCACCGCTCGACCGTCACTCTCCCTCCCCCCCCCCCTTCCCATTGTCAACGTCAACCTAACTAATTTCCACACATTGGTGTCAAGCTGAGCGTTGTATGCGTAGCATGTTAAATTTATCACTTGGAGATATAATTCCAGTTCCACAAAGCTGACAAAACAAAGCGGTTGGATAGCTTTGTTCGGTAAGGCCAGATTGATTTTAGACGCTGAGGAAGGCGGGTGGGTGGTTGGACAGGATTCTAGCCTTCCTGCGCAGGACTGAAATGGACGCGAAAAATGTCGCCCGTATCGCGGCACTGACCGTCCGCGATCTCCGGCCAACGACACAACCGGTGGAGGCGCAATATGCATGTATATTTTGTACAGGTGGCACTCTTGACTCCGTCTCACATAGCACACACGCGCTACCGGCGTCGTCTCGTGGAGGTCAAGGCCGATGCGGCGCTGTCGCGCACCGGAACTAGAAGCTATTAGATTATGTTACACAATAGAGAATGATTACTGAGAGTACACTGTAAAATAACGATTGGAATTCACAATCAATAATAATGACAACTCTATCTACAACGGACACGAATCAAGTGGGTAATTACAAATACACAAAATTACACACACGAAATATTTGGCATACGTTCAAGATCTGGTGCGAACGGATTTATATAAAAACACGACGCGGTTGGCACATAAGGCCTAAAACGCTGCCGTGCGTTAACTGCCACACCCGTTCTAATGGGCTTGAATACATTATCGAGCTTCATGCTACTAAAGCTTTCCTCCTTCAAAACGTGAGACGTGCACAAAAACAAAAAGCTCTCCCATTGCAGGCACCTGTCAGGCGGTTGCAAGTGGCTGAGCAAAAACAATCTTATT
This sequence comes from Pollicipes pollicipes, assembly GCF_011947565.3. Classification (NCBI taxonomy): domain Eukaryota; kingdom Metazoa; phylum Arthropoda; class Thecostraca; order Pollicipedomorpha; family Pollicipedidae; genus Pollicipes; species Pollicipes pollicipes. The sequence continues at coordinate 24,338,309 of NW_023597055.1, forward strand.
TTGAAGAGAGCAACAATCTCGCCACATGTGCCACTTTTCCACCTGCGCCTTACTGACGCAGCTGAGCACCGAAGTTCAGTATAAAGCGATCAGGCGGCGGACGTCAACTCAAAGCCTTACAGCGACACGCAATGAAGAGATCTCTTGGCACCAGCAAACTGCTGCTGTTGCTTTTAGGAATGGCAACAGTCCCAGCTGCTCGCTCCGTCGCAACCAGGAATCTCACCAAGACTGAGATGGTGGGCACGTTGTTTGGAATTGTAAGGATGCTGAATCGCCGACAAGCGGCTGTGCCTCCACCAATATTCTTGAGATATGTTGGATTCGATTTGGAAGAGGTGAAACAAAGGAATATTAAGCTACAGAACGCTGGTCGAGCAGGCATAGAATCCTTTTCCGAATGGATGAATAACAAAGACCTTTGGGAGGTTCCAAGAGACTACGAATGTTGCGGGGACAATAAGGTATACTAAGCACCATAAGTCGTGTGCCGGGCTCTCTCTCTCTCTCTGACGCTATCTTTATGCATGATGCGACGCTCGTAATGCGCAAGCACTGTGTTGTGATCCAGCACTGTACACTGCGTGCTCTGTACGATCTGCTTCGTTGGAAATACATGCTGGCATCTGCCCTTGGATATCCATCGATGCCCCAGGCCAAATGGTGAGTGTCACGTTTCGCTAGACGTGCACCGAAGTTCACACCTGGTAAGGTTCAAAATCGAAATGCAAGTGGTATTGTGTGTGCTAGACCCGCTATGCGAACATGTCAGCTGACATGTCCTCGAACCGCATGCGGACGGCGGACTCATCTTCATTGACTCATGCTGGAGGCTTGGGCGTCTCTGCTGGATCTTGCCGCGGCTGTTGCTAGGGATATCGCTGGTGGTCTCTGGTCACCAGACGGTTTGACGTGCTCATGTTTTCGTGTACCCCATGAGTCATGTAGACAACCGGGCGTGTTTGGACGGGCAGCTTTCGGATAGAACAAACGTCACAAGACATGACAAGCAGTCGGGGGCGGCAGAGGTCACCGTGAGTCAGTCAGGGTCAAGGGAGTCACACGCACACACACACACACACACACACACACACACACACACACGCACATCACATCGTGCGTATGTGTGTGTGTGCGTGTGCTTTGTCTTTGGCGGGTGTCGATGGAGTTGGGTCCACATAGCTCAACCAGAGATATATTTCAAGGTCGTTTATTGCAAGTTTATTAACGTGAAATGGCTTACAAATGTGTGGCACCCCCGATAGTGCTGGAAGAGCACACAGGTATCGGTTTGGTCTCTGCGGAGAGTCATATTCCACAAGGACCTGAGGTGGTGTCTTGGGACGTTCTTATTAACCGACGTTAGTGAAAATTATCTCGCTCGAGAATGCTCGATTGCCTCTATGTTCCAATTAGTCGATCATGAAGATAATCAAGCGTTCTCAAGGGAGATAATTTGGGTCGATTCGGCAAACCTCGCAAAAAAATGGCCCGAGACAAAAACATCCCTTCTGAAGTTTTTTTAAGTGTGACTCTCTGCAGAGATAAGATCAACGCCTTCGTATTCCTTGAAAATTCTCGATAGGCTTGCTTTTGTTTTTTAACACGCGCTCGGGTGGGGGTCAAATTGACCCCTCCCCCCGAAGGTTTTTCCAGAATAGTTTCCGAACAGCGCGGCGTAGCCGCGCCAAATTGTGCATAGCTGTAGACAATTACATAGCGGATCGCTTGACATCACAAACTGAGATATACCTTGCAAGGTCGCTGGCATATGACAGGTCAAAGTCAGGCCATGGTTTCAGCAAAGGCAATTTCTAGGGAATCGTCCAATCTGATACAACAACGGAGAGTTTGACGAAGTCGCACATCTCTGAGATGCTTTCTCAGGCGCCACAAATATTAAATGAGCAAATTACGCTAACCTTGGGTCACGTATGAAGGTCATACCAAGATTACAACCAACCTGATGCATTACTCTGGGGCTTGCTGTATGGGATAGTTTGTGGTGCTCATTTCGAATTTATTGACAGCAGGAACCGCATTATACATCTTTCATTGACTTCTTAAAGGTCAGAAAAGGTCATTGATCTAAGACGACCCAGGTCGACATTTTGTTTTAGGAACATACTGTCTAGCGTGATCTTTGCCGCTTATTCAAATGCAAAACTCTGAGCAGTCTTGTATGATTTTTGTCACCATAACCTTCAAAAGATCAAACAAGGTCACTGACCTCAAGTGGGCTTTTGACCTTTAGATTGGAAACAGTTGCCCAGGTTCTGGGGGTACTTTGGGGACCAACCTGAAATTTGACCTTGTTTGACCTTATTTGCCCTGAAGGTCATGACCTAGCAAGCTCAAACTTTGAGCTAAGTGACTTCATGTACAGGTCAAGACACCCTGTAAATTTGGTGTCTTAAGCTTTCTTAGTTCCGGAGATCTCAGCGAGGTCCACTTGACTCCCCCACCCACCCGAGCGAAGGATATCTAGCCGACCACACGGGCGCGTGTTAAAGTGCAAGAGGAAATGGGTATTTCCAGTGGTTTCTGCAACAGTCTACCCAATCTGAAGGTGTGATAGTGATCAGACAAATTTGTATATTCTATGACGTCTAGATAGAAAAGAATGGTCAGGCACCCCGTTAAACCATTTTCTTCATATCAACATCGACCATTAGCAAACACACGGTTACATTATGTATTCTAGAACTCACAATATCGGGCTGAATTCTTACCTTTAAACACAGCGTAAACCACAACTGACGTCGCATCCATGCCCAACATTGGAGATCCTCGAACGTTTTTTGTTTGTTTTGAAACCTTTATTGATGAACAGAAAACAACGGATATACTGTGTTTTCTTACCAATTCAATTAATTTTACTGTGAGATCTTACCAACCAAGACCCACTGCCGGGCGCTGCGCTTACTAAGCACGGCATGGCTATCACCAGAAGCGTACTGATAAGCGACCAACGTGAGAAACGAACGATGAGCACATGGGGGGGGGGGGGGGTATACGAAGGCTTTCACGATCGGTGTGGTGGACACAACCTAAAGAAATTTGCCCGAGAACCGAGCATAGCGTTCAGCCGGCGCGTGTGCGCTTCTCTGTGCCATCAAATCACATCACGTGCTCTCGATCTTTTTATTTTGACGTGTCCAAGTGAAGCATTAAACTGTCAATGTTTCGTCATGTGCATGCCATTAAACCGCACACAAATTTAGTACTTTGGTAACTAAATAACAAAGATTAAACGGGAGGCGTGTGGCCCTGGACGTCCCCATGTGTATGCACCTCTGCGGATACGCACGGTCGAACCCACATCTAGAAGTTTCTCAGTGGAATCGGAACGATTTGGCGAGCTGTGATGAGTTTGGTGTGGCCACAGCTGATGGGCCTTTTTGGCGCAGCTCGGCCTCGAACTCAGCCCGCTGAGCTCTGTAGCTCTTGACTCGGAAGCCCAGTCTGGAATACCGCCAGCTGGCTGGAGAACACAAACACTTGGAGTAATAAGAAACAAGTAGGGCGCCACTTCAAAACGTGAGACGTGCACAAAAACAAAAAGCTCTCCCATTACTGGCACCTGTCAGGCGGATGTAAGTGGCCGAGCAAAAACGATCTTATTTTGAAGAGAGCAACAATCTCGCCATATGCGCCACTTTTCCACCTGCGCCTTACTGACGCAGCTGAGCACCGAAGTTTAGTATAAACCGATCAGGCCGCGGACGTCAACTCAAAGCCTTACAACGACACGCAATGAAGAGCTCTCCTGGCACCAGCAAACTGCTGCTGTTTCTTTTAGGAGTAGCAACAGTCGCAACTGCGGGCGCCCCAACCAAGCAGCTCAGCAAGACTGAGATGGTGGAGACATTGTTTAAAATTGTGCAGCGGTAACTTATCAGCGGGGCGTCTCCCGAACAATTCTATACTTATGTTGGATTCTCTGAAGCAGAGGCAGACCAAAGAGTGAGCAAGTTAGCGAAGATGGGCAAGGCAGGCTCACAATCATTTTCCAAATGGCTGAATAATGAAGACCTTTGGGAGGTTCCAAGGGACTACCAATGTTGCGAGGATAACTCGTAAGACCAATCACCAGCAACCGTGTGCCGGGCTCTCTCTCTCTCTCTCTCTCTCTCTCTCTCTCTCTCTCTCTCTCTCTCTCTCTCTGACGCTATCTTTATGCATGATGCGACGCTCGTAATGCGCAAGCACTGTGTTGTGATCCAGCACTGTACACTCTGTGCTCTGTACGATCTGCTTCGTTGGAAATACATGCTGGCATCTGCCCTTGGATATCCATCGATACCCCAGGCCAAATGGTGAGTGTCACGTTTCGCTAGACGTGCACCGCAGTTCACGCCTGGTAAGGCTCAAAATCGAAATGCAATTGGTATTGTGTGTGCTGGACCCGCTATGCGAACATGTCAGCTGACATGTTCTCGAACCGCATGCGGACGGCGGACTCATCTTCATTGACTCACGCTGGAGGCTTGGGCGTCTCTGCTGGATCTTGCCGCGGCTGTTGCTAGGGGTATCGCTGGTGGTCTCTGGTCACCAGACGGTTTGACGTGCTCATGTTTTCGTGTACTCCATGCCCTGATGTGAGTCATGTAGACAACCCGGCGTGTTTGGACGGGCAGCTTTCGGATAGAACAAACGTCACAAGACATGACAAGCAGTCGGGGGCGGCAGAGGTCACCGTGAGTCAGTCAGGGTCAAGGGAGTCACACGCACACACACACACACACACACATACACACACACCCACACCCACACACACACACACACACACACACCCACACCCACACACACACACACACCCACACCCACATCACACCGTGCGTGTGTGTGCGTGTGCGTGTGTGTGTGCTTTGTCTTTGGCGGGTGCCGATGGCGGTGCGTCCATATAGCACAATCAGAGGTATATTCCATGGTCGTTTATTGCAAGTTTATAAGCATGATGGCTTAAAAATGGGGGAGACCCTCGATAGTCCTGGAAGAACACACAGGTATTGGTTTGGTCTCCGCGGAGAGTCATATTTCACAAGGACCTGAGGTGGTGTCGTGGGACGTTCTTATTAACCGGCGTTACTGAAAATTACCTCGCTCGAGAATGCTCGATTGCCTCCATGTTCCAATTAGTTGATCATGGAGATAATCAAGCGTTCTCGCGAGAGACAATTTGCGTCGACTCTAAAAAAAACCCGCAAAAGAATGGCCTGAGACAAAAACATCCCATCTGAAGTTGTTGTAAAGTGTGGCTCTCTGCAGAGAGAAGATCAACGCCTTCGTATTCCTTGGAAACTCTCGATAGGTTTGTGTGCTTTTGTTTTTGAGCATGCGAGAGAACCTGGGTTTTTCCAGTAGTTTCCGCAACGCTCGGTCAACCTGAAGGCGTGATAGTGGTCCGATATATTTGTATGTTCTATGACGTCTATATAGACAGATAGAATAGAATGGTCTATATAGAATAGAATGGCCAGGCACCCCTTAAACCATTTTCTTCATATCAACATCGACCATTATCAAACATACAGTCACATTATATGTTCTAGAACTCACAATATCGGGCTGAATTCTTACCTTTGAACACGACATAAACCACAACTAACGTCACATCCATGACCAACTTTGGAGATCTTCGAACGTATTCTGTTTGTTTCGAAACTCTCATTGATGAACACAGAACACCCAATTTAATGTGTTATCTTACCAATTCAATTAATTTCACTGTGAGATCTTACCAACCAAGACCCACTGCCGGGCGCTGTGCTTACTAAGCACGGCATGGCTATCACCAGAAGCGTACCGATAAGCGACCAACGTGAGCAACGAACGATGAGCACATGCGGGGGTATACGAAGGCTTTCACGATCGGTGTGGTGGACACAACCTAAAGAAATTTGCCCGAGAACCGAGCATAGCGTTCAGCCGGCGCGCGTGCGCTTCTCTGTGCCATCAAATCACATCACGTGCTCTCGATCTTTTTATTTTGACGTGTCCAAGTAAAGTATTCAACTGTCAATATTTCGTCATGTGCATGCCATTAAACCGCACACAAATTTAGTACTTTGGTAACCAAATAACAAAGATTAAACGGGAGGCGTGTGGCCCTGGACGTCCCCATGTGTATGCACCTCTGCGGATACGCACGGTCGAACCCATATCTGGAAGTTTCTCAATGGAATCGGAACGATCTGGCGAGCTGTGATGAGTTCGGTCTGGCCACAGCTGATGGGCCTTTTTGGCGCAGCTCGGCCTCGGCCTACAGAACTCAGCCTGCTGAGTTCTGTAGCTCCTGCCTCGGAACCCCAGCCTGGAATACCGCCAGCTGGCTGAAGTAGACAAACACTTAGTGTTACAGAAGCAAGCAGGGCGCTTGAAGGGGGTCGGGGGTGGAAGAGAAGCATCGGTTTACGGGGCTGGCGTTCGCCAGCAAAAACTGCCTGTAGCACTGTCGCTCGCGAAACACAATATCCTGTCTGATGGTAGCGGTAATGGCTTACATGTCGAACATTTCGCCAGTTTACCTACTGGACAGGCTATGAAAACCCTGCGGTTCTGTATCATCTTACCTTATTAACGCACCATGGCCAACAATCTCTAGTTGTTAATGCCGGTCAGCCGGTGTCCTTTATATTTTGCAGGTGGTGTCCGCGTCACTTTTGCGCACAGTACCTAGGGCAGGTGGTGTCCGCGTCACACTTGCGCACAGTACCTTGAACAGGCGGCGCCAGCGCCACACCCGCGCATAGTGCCTAGGGCAGGTGGCACCCGCGTCACACCCGCGCACAGCCCCTAGGGCAGGCGGCGCCCGCGTCACACTCGCACACAGTACCTAGGGCAGGCGGCGCCCGCGTCACACTCGCACACAGTACCTAGGGCAGGCGGCGCCCGCGTCACACTCGCACACAGTACCTAGGGCAGGCGGCGCCCGCGTCACACTCGCACACATTACCTAGGGCAGGCGGCGCCCGCGTCACACTCGCACACATTACCTAGAACAGGCGGCGCCCGCGTCACACTCGCACACAGTACCTAGGGCAGGCGGCGCCCGCGTCACGCTCGCACACAGTACCTAGGGCAGGCGGCGCCCGCGTCACACTCGCACACATTACCTAGAACAGGCGGCGCCCGCGTCACACTCGCACACAGTACCTAGGGCAGGCGGCGCCCGCGTCACACTCGCACACAGTACCTAGGGCGGGGGGCGCCCGCGTCACACTCGCACACAGTACCTAGGGCAGGCGGCGCCCGCGTCACACTCGCACACAGTACCTAGGGCGGGCGGCGCCCGCGTCGTACTCGCACACAGTACCTAGGGCAGGCGGCGGCAGAGATTCGCCCCAGTTAACGCGCGTCGCCCCGTTCCATCTTGAGCCAACCGTCTACCGAATGGCCAGGACGCGCTGACGGCCAGGCTGCGCCAACATCACAAGCGCTGTCCGGACACAGGCAGCGCGGGTGACGGCGAGCCGAAGCTGCCGGTGCCGACGCTCAGGGTCACTGACTGATGAACACTGATATGATTCGTACAAGATCAGCATCGTACAAGAACCTTTTGAATCAATAGATCAGTAATTCAATTTCGTCCTGTCTTAGGAACACATAGAAATACAAACTTTAAGATGCAATGTATTTCCAGTATGCCTAACACTAATTTATATTTATTTCAAAGAACTGATGAGTATTAGGCGCCAGGTTCCACATGGTGGAAGCTCTGTCCAATATTGGAGGCCCCAGCCCGATATTGGGAGGGGGGGGGGGGCAGCCAAACTTTGGGGGCTGGGCTCACTATCGCGGGGAGGGGGGCATAGCCCCCAAAAGCATGAAACGTTCCACCCTTGTTCATCATATCGGTTAGAAATTGTGATAAACGGATACATGCCTGTGGAATTGGTCGTATGTCATTGTATGTCCACGTGTGGCATTTTCAAGTTCTTCGTGTTTGTTTAAAACCAAGGCTATAGAAACAACATGTTAAACCATAACGGTTTACACTGAACGAGTGAGTTCTTTGTCTCATATATTATGTTTTGCCTGATGATGCAGCTGTTGTTGTGTGACACGCACCGCGTGTAATATTTATATATTATATAAACACGAGCCAGAGAAACATCGGATATTTGGTTTCGCAAGCTGCGTGAGTCAGGAGTCAAATGGTTCAATGGAAACAATGAGTCTGAACTAAACCGAATCAATCCATTTGGAACGGCTTTGAGTCATGAGCTGAATCGGATTCCAAAACCTCTGAGCCAGTTCCGAGCCGACTAAAAAAGTTGAGTCAAAACGCAAGCCTGTCTGCAGGGGTAACGAGCGCCACTGCAGAAGATCAATACTTTTCAGAACCGTGCGTCGAACACGCTTCGGAATGCAACGGTGTATAATGCGTGTCCATAACAATTATTTGGGGGAGCAACGATGTAGCACGAAGGTCTGCTCGGTACACGTGAACTTCTTTCACATGGTTTGACATTTTCTAGTTTCTTGGTTGAGGTAGAACAGAGGACAGAGAGGTCAAATTGAAGTCAGATGGGGCCCAAGGGTCATCACGTAAGCTCACATCTTATTGGCATACAAACACGATCGAGCCAATTTCGCCGCAAAGGTTTGCTTTGCATCCATTTCACCGCTGTTTTCTTCTTTTGTTGCCAGTCACCTCTTCATTGCTAGGCATCGCTGTCCCCTCCCTCTCTTATTCGCACTCCAAGTGACCGACCAGCTAGGTGTTATGGTCTAACATTTAATGCTAGCATCGTAAGCGAGCGCTAAGGGCTTGAGCCAAAATAGCTCCACACTACCGATTTTTAGCTCCGCGTACCGCTAAACATGCATGAATTCCAATAAAAATGGCACCACTGAACCCGCTTTGAACATAAGAAGCGAACTAACCCCAATACCCCCCATTGTTCACAAGAGAGATATTTTGGACTGTACGCGGCATGCGTGCTCGGCATCCGGACGGCGACCACCACCAGGGGACACTTCGGGCCGCTCGTGGCTGGCCCATGCAGCCTGTATAGGACAAACGGGACGTCGCGAGGACGGAGGGCAAGGCGATGGAGAGGATAGCAGGGCGGATGTGAGGGCTATAATGCATTAGCGACCCTTTTAATCGTCAAACATGTCGCCGCCCCAGCTAGCACAACCAGAATAAAATCTTTGTTGGCGAGGAGACAAACATTTCTCTGCCTGTCCCGGTTTATTTTCCTACGCCTCCAACGCCGCACATAACTTATGGGCTGCAGCGTCGACACACAGATAAATATACGCAATAAAGCGCTTATGTCGTGGATGCGCACACAACACGACATCGCTAATCTCGATTGGTAAGCGCAGTATCATTGCGCGCCCCACAGATGGCAGCACAAGTGCACCGCAGCGACAAATACACCCGGGATGTTGACACAATCGCAAATCCTCCAGCCGGCAATCCGCAAGACGGCGGCGGCGCCCCCCGCAGAATCCTCCGATCGCCGATCACAGCAGGTTGAGTATGACGTCACGGGTCGTCGCGGCATGACGTCACTGTTCAGACGAGCGGCGCGCCGCGTGTAGCGTTCTGCTGGATGGCGGCGAGCACGTCGGCGCGCCGGCGCACAAACAGCTTGCCGCGCCGCCATGGGTTCTGCAGCTGGAGCGGCCGGAAGTCGTCTCGCAGGCAGCGCTCTCGGGCGCCGATCACAGCCACCAGACAGAAGGCGCGCAGCTGGTCGGCCGCGTACACGGGGCCCTGGCGGCCCTTCAGCACGACGGCCATGTTGAGCTGCTTTACCACTAGGTCCACCACCTCGCGCGCGCTAGTGCGCGGCGTCACGTGCAGCCGCACAGAGGTGCCGGCCGCCAGGCCCGTCTCGTAGGCGGCAAACACCTGCAGCTCGCCCGGCGCCGCCGCCGCTGCCGACTCGTCCGCCTCGTCCGCGCTTACCGTGTCCGTCTCCGTGTCGTTGGAGGACAGACTGCGCGCCGACGACGCCAGGCTGCCGGCGTCGCTCGGCGAGCGGTTCGCCGCGGGCGCACGGCCGGCTCGGCGGCGCCAGCCGCTCGACGCCGCCGAAGCTGGGCGTGGAGCGGCTGAGCGCCGTGCCCCACTGCCGCTCCACGTCCGCGTGCACGTACACGTCCGGCGCCGAGCTTTTGCGCAGGTCGGCCGACACGGTCAGCAGATGCGCGCCGACGCCGCCGCGCGCACCGGCCGCCGCCGGCGGTCGCGACAGCGAGTCCTCGCTGCTCGAGTCCTCGCAGCCGAGCAGCGCGCGCGCCTCGTCGCCGGCGCCACGTGGCTTCAGCAGACACTCGGAGGTTCGCGACTTCTGGAACTCGGGCCGCGGCTTCAGCAGCCGCTGCGAGCTGGACCTGTCGGGCGGCGCGGCGGTCAGTGGTGACGGCGGCGACGCCACTGACGAGTGAACCGGCCCATATGTTCGCTGACTCTTATCATTATGAAAGACATCGCCGACTCACAAGCAAATGTTCCCACAAATGCGCGACCAATTAAGCTACACACTACGCTTCCATGCCATAAAAATCCAAACCAAACAAAACACAACACTGTATTCATGGCACAGAGAAGAGTCTGTCACACATACTTTATAGCATGTGCGGTACATTTACCCCTTTGAATCTGCATTTGGCTAGAAACGCCCGGGGCAGCGGCCGGGATCAGGCAGCCGTCCTCACGCACCAGTTCACCACGAGCACCCCAGAATCAAACGACCCTCGCCGCCGGCGCCACCTGTAACCGACCTGCGGAACTCGGCGGGGCTGGGCGGCGGCAGCGCGTTGTCCTTGCGCAGCCGCTTGGCGTCTCGGACCGGAGACACGCTGACGTCACGACCGTCCCAGGAGCGGAGGGCCGCCAACGACAGGGGACAGCCGTCCTGCAGGCGCAACCGCACGCGGTGAGACCGGCATCTCACCCAGTGTCGTACCAGTGTCGCAGCAGCGTCGTACCACTGACGCGGCTCAACTGTCCGAGCACGAAAGCTGTCTGCCAACCCCGTTCGATATACAGTCACAGCGATTGAACCGCAGCCGACCGCCACTTTCTGACCAACAAAAACAGCATCCGCTTCATTCTTCTCCAAGACTCGCAGACGCCTTGCTTGTCATCAGAAAACCAGGACTGCATTGAACCACGTCGAGGCATTGGACGCTAGGACAACACTGAACCCACACTCCACCCTGCCTCGGCCGCGCCCTGTTGGGGCCGGTGGCCACGGGGGACGCCGCAGGGCCGGCGACCCGGCTCGGCCGTACCTGAGACTTATCTCGCGCCCACGCGATGGCGTCGGTCAGCCAACGCGACGTGCGCCACACAGCCTCCAGCTCCGTCTGGAACGTCTGCAGCTGCGCCAGCCGGCCGCGCGCCTCGCTGATCTCGGAGTCGCTGAACGCCTGCGGACACAGACGCACAGCCGGTGGTCATGGGCGGCTACTGAGGTCCCTGGGCGCCAGCGTACATAACGGTGGGGTGCAGGACTGTAGGCGGCTGATGGGGTGGACAGCTGGGCCGGCCGTCGGCTGGCTGTAGTTCCGAGTCACGAGGTTCGAGGATCCGTTTGGGGTGACGGATCTATCCGCGGAGCTGTTCATCTTTGATCAGCTATGTCTGCAGTGCGATACCTGTTCGTTTTGTCCCACTGCTTCGCCCCTTGACACGACCAAAAAGCGTTCCGTAACTGTCCCTCATCGTACCAACACATAAAGATCGCTCAACCAGTGACATCCTTAGCGGAGTTCTCTGCACTTTCATCTCTGCAAAATTACCATGAGCTTGATGGCTATGGACGAGTCTCGGCTTTGGCGAGCCTGGCTTGGAGTCCTTAATAAAATATATATTGCCTCCATAGATAGATAATTTGATGGGGGTGTATAAAATTCAGACCACGCGAAACTTGACTTAGAGAAACTAGTGAAATGGGCTTCTCTGTGGCAGATGACATTTGAATAGGATAAGTGTGAGGTGGTGCATGTGGGTAATTCTGGCAGTTGGATAAAAATGAATAAAAACTGGGCTATAACATGGGAGACCAAGAGTTGGTCCAGATCGAGGAAGTAGAGAACTTGAGGGTTATAATTTTTCGGGATTTAAAGGCTGAAAAGCAAGTTGGGCTGCGAGGAGCAAGACACTTTGGATGCTGGGACTTATTAACAGGAATGTCGATTACATGAGTGGGAATGCTGTTAAAAAAGTTGCTTTTAGCTTATGTCAGACCATACCCAGAGTATTGCGCACAAGCTTGGTCCCCATACGTACAAAGACACAGATAGGCAGAAGAAAGTACAACAAAAAGCGACTAGGATGATGAATGGGTTTGGCAACTTATAATATAAGGACAGGCTCAGGGCCTTGGATTTGTATTCACTGAAATATCGTAGAGATGAGGAACTGATAAAGATATTCACGATTATGAGAGAGATAGACAGGGTAGATCTACAAGGAGCGCTAGAAATTAGGCCTATCCTTGAGGGAAACCGGTTTCAATAAGCAACAGGTAGGAGCAGAACTATAAAGGGGCAGATGCCATTTAGTCAGTGAAGCGAATCACTGGAACGGACTGCCGAACGAAGTTGAAGGAACTGCTTCCCTAGCAGCAAAAAATAGTTTAAACAAGTTCTACCGGTCTAAGGCCCTCATTTATGGCTAAATGCAGGCGGGTCAGGTGGGAAGATTAGTGTTAAGGATGGGCGCGGAACCTGAGGTAGGCCAACCTCGATGGGCCCTCGTGGTCCTTTGTTGGCCTGACGTCTATATGTCTACATGCCTATAAAAAAACACCAACAGCAGCAGGCCCTATTACGGAAGAATTGTGACGACTGATTAATATCAGGGATGAAATTGCTGGTCAGACCATCGTCCTAAGCTGGCGCGTTAGTATATACACAATGTTACGGCCGTTCAACTATTGGACCGTCGTCAGGCCTTATCGGGTCCTAAAAAGGACCTGGTGATATTTAGGTTTAATGACAATGTTTAGATTTCTAGATTTCAGCCAGGCACGCGTCACAACCGACGTTATGCTCTGCAAATTGCTGAGATTGTACCAAGTGCCTTCTGATTTTGGGCCCAGTGCTCTCCAACGGAGCTAACCGGGAATGACCTTCATATCAGCTAACAATAGCCGGACAGCCATCTGACCAAAACTTTAGCGCATACTAACATGCCAGACGATAAAGATGGTTTACAGACTCATTCCACCCATGAAAGGGAAATGGGTACTTTATTTGGGGAAACCCGGTCTTCGATCATTCCCACCAATAGCACACAGCTTCGCACTCTCCCCACGGTGTTGTGTGGTAAAAACCGCTCCCAAATCCAGTCTCCCTCCACATACGAGCGAAAACTCGCCTGAAGACCCCACGCCCTCGCACTGACCGCCCATGGGCATGCCACAACGTCAGACCCATGACTGAAACTCCGGCTGAGGTTATGGACGACTAGTGGCGTCGGCGGAGCCCACACCACCGACGGCGTGGTCGGCTCCCTCAGTCACCGACTGCCCGAGCGGGCTGCGCCAGACGACAGGGTTATGTGCGGCTAATAGTGCTTACTATATGCATGGCGGCTGAGTCTACCAAGCTATTATTTGACGCAGAAACCAGATTGACTGAGCAGCGAGGCGTCCTTAAGTAACCCAAACAAAACATCAGGCGGGGGAGGAGTGTTAGTCCTGGCAGCTCGGTCGCACATAACCGCCAAAAAGTAACGATCTGCCTGCACCTCTTCTGATCAGCACTGACATGGGTGAGGTGATGACCGTCGCTGCTCACCTCCCGGTGCGCGTGCTGCGCCATGATTGTGTCCGTCTCGAGGATCGAACTGATCCGGCTGTAGCGACTGACGAACGACCGCTGGTACGTCATCATATGCACCATCTCGAAAATCTGTCCGCACACCGTACGCAGTGTGAGCAAAAAACGAACACCACTCCGATAACGCACGAATGATTCATCACGTTTATCACGATATAACGTACTTCGTCTCAACTTAGTCTCAACTTAGTTAGAAGCACTTAGTCTTAAGTCGACGTAGCAAATTGCACCGGTACTTTCACTCGCGGCAGTGCAGCACCTCTGCATTGCAACATAGGACAGCATACACATTGCGACCAGCATGCAGCCTTTAACTGCACGACCACCAGCTGTTCATAACCCGACAAGGCCCCGCTGGCGGTGTACTAGCTGCCCATAACAGGGGCTGCCTCACCTGCACGGGCAGCCGGAGGCAGTCGTTGGGCGCGGCGAGCTCCTCCGCCTGGTGGATGGAGCACACCTGGTCGGCCGCCGGGATCAACAGCAGGAAGCTGGTGGTGCTGTTCAGCTCCAGCACCTCCACGTTGTACAGCCTGCGGGGCACGTCGCACGCGGCGTCAGCCTGGAAGACGCTGCAAATCTCGGAGAACACGGCCACAGAGCACACGGCCACGTAGCACACAGCTGGACACGCGTCTGCAGAGATGCCACCCCATGCTTGCTTACTGCGTCAACATGCCACAGGCTAGCGGTAGGCAAAGCGCAATATCCTTGCACATTCATCTTGTGTTCAGCCGGGGACGTAAGAATGATAGTTGTATAATTCCATTTTACTATAATGCTTGCAATATTCTCGTGGCGTCGTACTGAAATCGCAATCTTTTTCACAAATGAACGGTGGATTAACTATCCCGTTCACCAATGAGCGGCGGTTTCCCGCAGAGTCTGACCTGTGATTGGCCGCCTCTTCCACGGGCACGTCCATGAGTTTGAGGAGGCGGCGCACGGCTGTTTCGACCTGCGCCCGGAACCGTGACCTCGGGGTCACCACCTGACCTCCGTCCACCTGCTCTTCCTCGGTCAGCTCGCGGCGGGTGCCGAACTCCTGCAGCCACGCCCACTCCTCCCTGTGACAGACGGGGACGGGTTGGGGGGTCAGGACCACCCACAGTCCCTCACTGAGCGCAACAGACGGCTGACACTGAATCAGTGTCAATCAGGTCAGTGGCACCGAATGTAAGTACCAACAGACAAACAGACAAGAAGGACAAGTGAATCGGGTTCTCTAATCCCACCGGACACCAGCAGCGGGTCGGCAGTGTAACAATGCCGCAAGGTCTTCGTTAGAGACTTTGTTAGACTCTCGGTCTGGTCTGTCCGCCTCCGCGGCGCTGGCACATCAGCATTCCACGCACTTTCCAAGGACAATCCCACAGCCCACACCTCCCCATAACGAATAATTACGGTACTTGTCTCATATGGACGCAGAATTCCTCGCACCATGTCCTGTCAATGCGTCTGACCCAACCCAACACGCTACAATTGACATCCCAGCCCTGGCAAAGACAGACAACTTCTCGACAAATTCGAAACCAAACGCGTCATGGACCCAGCAATGCAGCAAACGTGACCACAAACTAAACGTATCACCAGAAACCCCACAGTACTCCAGCACAGAACATAGGCGGAGAACACCGCACACAACATAGCATCGTTGCCAGCTGCCATCTAAGTCCCTAAGCTCAGGCGACACGCCTGCAGGCATTGCCGGGGCCGCGCCAGCCACGATACGGCTTCTGTGCGCCCGACCGGCCGCCGCTCATGCTGACCGCCGCTGGCCTGCCGGGCGGCGGCGGCGGCGGCGGCACTCACCCGCTAACGTGCGCGTTGTCGCGCACGCGCACGTGCGGCAGCACGTTGGGCTTGTCGCGCGCCACGCTGACCCGGATCAGGTCCACCGACGTCTGACACTGCAGGTAGCCCAGGTACAAACCGCGCGACGTGCCCACCGAAGACACCATGTGGTAGGTGATGATGTCCTGCCGGCGGCGCGCGCACCGTTAGCTCAATCAGCGCGCGGCAGGCGCCGCGAGCTCGCGCGCCAAGCGCCACCTCTCTCCGCCGCGCCTGTGCATTCATGCCATGCGTTCATGTTGGTTGGTTGCTGGTGTTCGTCACACTGCAAACGCCGCGTCTTTAGGCGCACGACAGTCAAGTGCTTGGCGTGTGTCTGCAATACACGCACTTACGCACTTACGCACACACACACACACACACGCACACGCACACGCACACGCACACGCACACGCACACACACACACACACACACACACACACACACACACACACACACAACCACGTATGTGTATGTGTGCGTATGTGTACGACATACAACATGTATACATTACGTCCGTGTGCAACATAATGTGGCCATTCACAGAAATGATGTGCAGCACGCGCCGGGTGTGGGACTCCTGGCTGGCACCGTCCTACGACACCGTGCGCATAAACGCCCCTAGAAATACTGAATGAAGCCTTGTTTTGTTTGTTGTTCATTGGTGTTTTCGGGCGCGTCGACTGCAGCGGTCATTTTGCGCCCATAACGATGCTTTTACTGAATTATTACGGTGTGAAAATGATTTCAAAATCAATATCTTTTAAGAACGAATAGAGCTGTTTGGAATCAAGAACGGGGGAACTGTCCCCGAGCGCATCTTTAAGCGTCAGGGGCGAAGCCTGCGGACCAAAGTGATGTCGTCGTTCTTCGATGAGGCATGAACATGATACAGTGACATGGTGGGCAGTGAGGACGGCACCACACCGCTGGCATAGGAGTCTGTGGGCTCCATGCAACAGACACTGAATGAAGCCGAGCCGTCCTTTCAACGAAAGCCAGCGCCGCGATACGGAGCCAGCAAGTCCTGAGAATAACCCGCGGGCCGGGTCAGCGCACTCCGCGCGACGCACATCGCGGCGCCGCACGGCGCACCGCAGCACCAACCTTGATCTCGGCGAAGAGCTTCTCGCCGACCGCTGGCTCCTCATCCGAGGTGGACACCTTCCGCTGCAGCTTGCTCACCTGCTGCCACCTGACGGACGCCGACGGCAGCTTTCCCGACCTGCCGGCGACACCAGCGCGGCTGGCGTCAGCGGATGCGCGGCTACATGAGCGGCTTCGGTGGGCCGGGGCGCAACTGACGTTTGGTGCGTTCGTGACGGCGAACGTCAGGCTCCGATGGAGACCGGTCACTCGACCAACAGTGTATTCTAACACAGGCCACAGACATCGAAAACGAATGTACATCGATGCCAGCGACGATCGATGTTGTGCGGGTTCTTGGCAGAGAGGAGGGACACATTCAAAACTTAACAGCGGTTTCATCCCAGAGCTTTCGTCCCAGTTGCCTACACAGGACAAGCCTCCATCCGCACGCTAATGCCGCCAGTTTGAGAGGATTACGCGGGCCCGCTCGTGTGATGACATACATTCCCACCGTCTCATTCGCGAAAGACCCGTGGGAATCACATTTCACAGCGGCGTACCGCTGTGTGGATGGAGCTTTGGCTTAAATAACGCAACCGAACACCATTGGATCCCAGCAATGCTCAAATTGAACCACGGAGACGATAAAAAATCACCTGCAGCGCCCACGCAACGAAACCAAAACGCTGTCAAGTTTGGCACGCAACCCACGACGTCAGCCTACGGCGTTCAGCGTGCTTTCGCTTCGCTGCGCTAAACACCAGCTCCTCATACGACCTACCCACTGGCACAAATGAGCCAGTCGGCGAGCCACTGCACGCACGCACGCACGCACACGACACACACGCACACACGCACGCACGCACGCACGCACACAACACACACGCACACCCACACACACACACACGCTGCTGGCGCGCGGCGGCGACGGCGAGGGAGGGGGAGGCGACTGGGGAGGGTACCTCATGTGGCTGATGACGACGAACACGAGCGCGCCGTGGCAGTCTCGCAGCGGCTTGTAGTACAGCTGACCCAGATCCTGCACGCCGAGCGCCACCTGAGGCACGGGTCACGGGGCGTCACGGGGAAGCAGGGTCACGGGAGGTCACAGGAAAGCAGGGTCACGGAGGGGTACAGGGGAACAAGGTCAATGAAGGCCACAGGGAAGCAGGGTCACGGAGATCACAGGGTAGTTGGAGCAAGAAAGGTCACAGAAAGATGGGGTTACGTGAGGGCGACTCAAGGACAGTCAAATCACGGGTTGTGGTGGGATGAGGCCACGTCACGACAGGTCAACCCAAGGTCGACTAGGCCCCGAAATATCGGGTCACGGAAGGTCATAACACTTCCAGGTCCTGGCATTTCTGGTCAGAGGCAATTAACTTTGCTTCTTGTTTCGCTGTTTCCACTTTTCATCTTGTTTTTATTTGCGTACCACTTTTCTGAAGTTGTATCCTACACATGTCCTAAGTCTACGCTTTACACAAAATCCGTCGGACGCTCCCTTCAAAGACGCGAGCGAATTTGCTGACGGTAAACGCCCCGCCCAGCACAAGCCAAAAGACCTCCAATGTCTGACCAAAACTCGCTGGTGCTTCTTACCCGCACGTTCCCCACGTGGCCATCCTTAATGCAATACAACCAGTGGCCGTCTGACCTCAGATAAAGGTGCACTGGCATGCCTCAGACAACAAACTGCACACTCGGTTACCGTCAGCTATGGCCGAGAATGTCTGGTAAACTGCGCCGAGCAGTCCTTTTGCACTGGTCACAGCCAAAATAACAGACGGACACAGCGTGCGGCTCGAAACACCAGCGCAGTAAAAACAATTAAAAAATGAAAAAATTGGCGGCTGCGGCTAATGGCAACACTGATGCTAACTGTACGTCCGTCTTGCAATAATCGATACCGATAAGTGGCTGTTGATCGCGGCCGGCTCAATAAGGCACGATAACTGGGCCGCTGACAGTTACCAATCTATACCGATCTATACTACTGGTCGGCCTAGCGCAACATGACCAGTGCACAGCACGACGCACAACGCGCAAAGCACGAACAGCGACGAGAAAATCACACATCTAGGCACACCATGCCCCCAAACTAGTTACAATGGTCGGAAACAGGTGTCGCCCCAGTCGGGTCGCACCTGCAGCTGTTCGGCCGCCGCCAGCAGCTTGATGCGGAAGTGGACTGAAGACGAGCTGAGCGAGCGCTCCATGTCCTGACGCAGCGAGCGGACGTCGTCCCACGTGCACGCCACCTGCCGACGCCAGAATTCGGCTTATCCACGGGTCGCTGGTTCGATCCTGGCTACGGCGCGCCAGCTGGACGCCGAATCAGCCAGTGCGCGAAGTTCCGACAGCGCTGGCGGCGCGGCGCGGCGCGATCCACACACATTGAGCAATGACCGGCTGACGAACAGGGAGGTCACACCATTCCCAAAAATCGGCCAATAAAGCTGAACATATCAAACCTGAGGCTAGGTTTAAGCCACTCAGGCCCGAGTGCCCGACACGCCGCGACACGTGTCAGCCAGCGCCGTCCGGCCCGAGCACTCCACTCCACCACCGAGCGCAGACGACAGTCTGACCTTCATCAGCCAGTGAAAGTCGGCGTGGATGGAGCTCGGATACGACTCGTCCACTTCCAGAATCGGTAGAAAGTCCTCCGCTGTCATGGCGACGCGGTCCTCGTGGTAGATGACGCTGGCCAGGTACACGCCACTGTCGAAAAAAACGGTGGAGTGACTGAGGCCGCCGATATGTGGCGCAAGCAACGTTGCAGCGGTGGTGTCCAGCCATACAGTCGTGTGGTAACTGGGAGAGAGGGATCACCACAACGTGGTGCTGTAAAATAAAGTAAAAATAACAAGCAATAAAAACAGAGCAATGATAGAAGCAAACGACAGAGGCGGCAGAGTTAAAGTACAGTGCAGCGTCAGTAATTTACAAAGTGGTAGGCGCCAACCAAGACTGGATGGGCAGTCCAGAATGAGAGAACTTCAAAGTCAGCTATGGGATTCAAAGAGAAAACAGGACGTACTACAAGCCAAGGAAACCAGAGACCACAAAGTGGACGCATGGACCACATATTGAACAGCAGCAAGTGCGTGTGAGACCTTAAGGAGACGGTGAGTGCCTCGATATCTACACAAAATATTTCCGCTCTACCGTCCCTCGCCCTAACAAACATACAAAAGGAATATCATCAATAGCCTTACCACAAGCAGCCCAAGCCAAACGCCAAGCGTAGGGAGAAGATGTGATCGTCACTCATGTCATCCCCGACGCCTCACCCATGTCATCTCTCACGCCTCACACTGTCATCTCTCACGCCTCACCTCTGTCGTTCTCCCACGCCTTCACCTCTGTCATCTCCCACGCCTCACCCATGTCATCTCCATGACTCACCCATGTCACCTCCCATGCGTCACCCATATCATCCCCCGCGCCTCAACCATGTCATTTCCTACGCCTCACGCATTTTCCCACGCCTCACACATGTCATCTCCCACGCCTCACCTATGTCATCTTTCGTGCCTAACCTATGTCATCTCCCACGCTTCACCCATGTCATCTCCCACGCACGCATCTGTCATCTCCCATGATTCAACCATGTCATTTTCCACGCTTCACATATGTCATGTCCCACGGCTAACCTGCCATCTCCCACTCCTCACCTCCGCAAGTGCTTCTGGAACTTGACAGCCGTCTGAAACAGGTTCTTGATGCTCTTCTTCTTGACGTTCTTGCGCGCCATGGGCGAGCCACGGTCGCCGTCCAGGTTGCGGAGGTCGCTGGCGTACTGGGGCCGCGAGGTGCGGATCTGCGTGAAGAGCCGATCCAGGGCCGCGACCTTGCCGTTGAGCCGGGACAGCCGCTGGTCCACGTCCCGCCACACTGCGGACCAGGTCAGCCACGGGTAAGACAGCCGCTGGTACACGTCCCGCCACAATGCAGACCAGGTCAGCGAAGGGTCAGACAGCCGCTGGTACACGTCCCGCCACACTGCCGACCAGGTCAGCGAAGGGTCAGACAGCCGCTGGTACACGTCCCGCCACACTGCAGACCAGGTCAGCGAAGGGTCGCAATGGGGATCAGGTCCTGCCACCGCAGACAGGTTCAGGTCAGGTTTCGGCGATAGTAAAAAGACCCGGCCTGAGCCAGGCCACGCTGCAGAAAGGTCAACATCAGGTCACCATGCACGAGCACTGGAGCGCGTCGCGCTAGCGACAGTCATAGCTAGGCCACATTGCGCAAGAGGTCAGGGTCAACCAAAGTCAGGGTCAACCAAGATCTCGATCGAGTCAACACGGAAGCGTACGAACGCCGGGTGGAGGTAACATTCCGACATGCCAGCGCCCGTTCGTCTTCCACCACAGACCGTGCACAGGGTCGCGTGTCAGAGACGGCACAGTCCGACTGCGTGTCGGTCTGCGCCCAAGAGCGCGTCCATGGCCTCTATCGGCGTGTTTGGTACCGGTGACGACATGCCAGGAGGAACACAAATATAATGCACAGAACGTTTTCCAGGGAGAGGTGGGGGTGGCCGGGTGGGGAGAATGAAATGGAAAACGGAAATACAAGAGATAAGGAGATGAAACGGATGCGCGTAACGGACGTGGAAAGTGAGAAAAATCGAGCCAGTTGGTGGGTGAGATACCAAACGAGACGCGTGGTGAAGAGCAAAATCAAGGAGTGTGGGCGTGTGCGAGAGCGAGGGCGAGTGCAACATCAGGCCTTGGCGCAAAGGAGAAGGGAGGTGAAAGACAGACACAACAGTACAACAAACCAACCGCAGAGCGGTCCAAACAGACGATAGCAGAGGAACGCCAACTGCGAGGCCAGAACATGCGACAGCGCAGTGCCTGGGCCCGCCGCCGACCCATCGGCCGGAGAGTGCGTCAGCACGGTGCACCGCCGCCCGCCACCGCCGTCCCCACCTGAAGGCCGCACGCCAGCCGGGGTGGACGTGACGAAGCGGCTCCAGCCGCAGAAGTTCCCGGCGGCCGGCGGCGGAAGTAGTACCCGCTGTCCCTGCGTCAGCTGGCGCACGGGCAGCTCCGGCGGCGGCACCAGGTCCGTGACATCACACTCGCCGTCCACCGAGCTGAAGTCGGCCCCACGTCGACCACTGAACTGGAAACGGCACCGGGCTACTGAGCGGCGCGCCAGGGCGCCCGGTTCGAATCTCGCTGGCTTCCGGAGTGTTTCACATGGTTTGGTGGCGACAACCACGTCGAGCGGCACCACCAACCAAGGAAAGGAACACAAAACGGCAGCCATCCGCGGGCGAAACAGACGGCACGGCCGAGCACGTGTGCTAGGAAGGGAACCACCAGCCAGCATGGGCGAAATAACCACGTCGATCGAAAGTGGGTACTGGCAGGTACGGGGGTGTAAAACAGCGGCACACATGACAGCGGTTCAGAAACCTTAGCAGACTTAGTGCAGACATCTCCTTTCTCTTTTAAGACATTTAGGTGACAAATTCTAAGAAATTCCTCTTCTAAGCTCCTCATCAAGAAAATTCTGCGACAAATCTTAGAAAAAGATAAAAGAACATCCTAGCGCACCACCAAATGTCCCCGATAATGCAGTGGTTAGATGGTGAGTCTACATGGATCACGACCATATCACTAAAGCTCGAAGCCACTGGGAGTAATCGAGGCATACTTGACAAGGCGCCAAACTATAATCAGGTCCCTTCTCCGGACCAGCCGGCGCTTTACGACGGCCGGGGAAGCACAAGGCATAGCGCTGTGTGATCACCAACCGCAGACGACGAAAATGGTCCGACCCGCGTATTCCACTCGTACCAACACCTCATCTTAACCAGTCCGGAAAATGTACGGCTTCACTTACGAGTGCACTGAAATGAGAACATTTGCTCTACTGAACCGCGTGATCCGAGCTGAGAACGCCAGGGCAGAGACCGGACTCGCCGGCCGGAAACACGGAATCTAATCACCAGAACGGGTAATCTGATATCCGAGTCAGCGGCAGGCGGCGGCGCGACACGAGAACCGACTTGCCAGTCAGCACACCTTGGCTGGGCCACACGATGAAAACCTCAGCATTTGCACCGCTAAGGCGCGCTGCAGTTATAAACCTCGCCACATTCCGGTTGTCTCGGGCCGACTCGTGCCTTCCGTCCCCTGGCCATCCAGGACTTCTGACGGCGTGCACGGTCCCGGCAGTCCTACAGCACCTGCTACCGCCCTTCCTAGCGCTGCAGTTCCCAGCAAGCATGGCCCGCACCATACTGTTGATGCGACAACGCTGATACGTACTTCCGCAGCGTGATGAATTTGAGTCCCCATCCAACGTGACCATTCGCGGGTTTGCCATAGCCTCTGCTACCCAAATTCAACCAGCTGATATCTATCAGAATGCGTCACGCACAGTGCGGGCAGTGACAAATTGCAAGTTTATTTATACAGAGGGTTCCAAAAGCTCCGTGACGACCATCCGGCTAGGCGGCTGCATATTGCTCGAGTTTAGCTGGCAAGCGATGCTATGGTTGCTGGTCGCGTTGCAATCCCATGATTCGGAAACGACTCCGCAGGGATTACGTCAAAAAAGGCGTCGCTTGGATGGCTGCCATATGACTGGCTTGGGTGGCTGCCATATGACTGAACATCGCCGTGTGGGTGATGATGACAGTTGGCTTTCATTTGCACGATGACCCGACAAGCGTTGCATGCGGTGAAATCTAGCGACCGCGCACATGAATGCAGGCATCTGATATAATTTCAAATCCGTGCTCGCCCCACCTTGGTGAAACCGTGCGTAGGGCACCCCTTGCTTGCAACTGCTACGCTGATGAGGTACACACGCAGTCCTCCGTGTGCGCCTATGATACGGTTGTGTCGCGTGTGCGCGGCATGTAGAACACGACAAAATGGGAAGACGTGAAGGGAAGCGTGAAAAGCTATGAAATATTGAGTCCATTTTCAGTGAGACACCATCCAAATAAAGCTCCCACGATGATGTGCTTTGCCATTATGTAATTCACAACTGGCGACTTGAGCGACTCGCCGGTGTTCACGCTGTCACCACCTCAACCAGCCTTAGTCAAACTGACGAGGCAGTCATCTGATGCCTCAGCTGAGTGTCCTGATGACCGGATGCCCCCTGCCCCCCCCCCCCGCCCCCTCTCCGCCATGTCCTGGCCGTCAGCCGGATAGTTGTCCTGATGGCACTGGACCAGGCGACCCCAATCAAAGGGATCATTATCGCCAGCATTGGGCGGAACGACCACTCTCAGCCCGAAGCGGCGATGATCGCAGCCATCTGTTTCAGTGCTGCCATCTGCGGACGGCCCTGTAATTAAGTGCAAGATGGGATTCCGGCAGACCGGGGGCCGTCATCAATAAAATACAGTAATCTTTTACATGCTCAAAGATGGGTGTGCGCTTTTGCGTGGCCGAATCCCCCCCCCCCCCCAAAAAAAAGACGGACCCAGCTCAGAGGCCGTCCATAAATGATGTTACGTAAGGAGAAGGGTGGAGGAGGAGGGTTATGCGGAGAAACCAAAGCTTTGAAAATATGAGGTTATTGACTGCATTTCGCTACGTTCAGGTGTAGTTGCCAATCACCCTTAATATTTGACAATAAACGGCATAGCCAGGGTGAGGGTTTTCGACATCTTGATCATTGCGTAAGCAAAGAGAAGGGGAGGAAGAAAAGGTCAAAAATGCGTAGCGCCATTTACGGACGGCTTATCAATGAGAATTGAGCCAGATCTTGAACAAAAACGACATACGTACTGAGTTCAATTGTGCAGACACAATACCGTTTTCATTTTCAATACATTTTCGGAGTTTTCCTTACAGCCGAAGGTGATTTCTTTAATGTCAACATCCTTGACCTGATGCAGTCGGCTAGCAGATCATGGTGAGGTCACGGCACGACACATCACTGCAAAGCGGGGTAGACCCGGCACTGGAGCCGAAACGTTTGAGCAGAACATGAAACAAAATATCCCTGGGCTGGCTTGTCTAAATAATCGAATGATCTTTTACAGGCCGGCGAGGATCACAGCTTGCATTTCGCACAGGAAAAACTGCTGTTTCGACGAAGGTGTCAGTATCCACGGGCCATGGCCACGCGCATCGATGGCAACATGAAACAGATCAACTTCGCATAGCGTACCTAGCCCGCGCCTACATAAACCGCTCGCTGCATGACATACCCTGAAAACGCTGAGCAGTACGCGACACTGCTCCTACAATGCATGCCTTCAGGAGCAAAACAGGCTTTCAGCCAAAGACCCCCCACCGCCATTGACATAAAATTTATGAAAACTGGAGGCCATCATGGGAGTTTGCCAACAAACCTGAACGGACCGCTGACAGTTATCGGCGTATATGGAATCGATACCCTGCGCGAGTCCGCCACAGCCCCTCTGGGAGCGTGCAAAATGGTCTGATCCACTACGCTAGCTAATCATTGGTCCCAATCATTCGATTGCCGTTACTGCGCGAGTTTAAAAGTTCATCAGGACAAAAGACCGAAATAGCCTGAAACAGGAGCAAAACCCCATTTGGTCCGCATCAATTCAGCACAGTTTCGTCCATATGCCACTCGGATGAAGTGCGCGCATCATCATAAAACTGGCGACGGCGACAGCCGCCAGTCTACCGGTCTGTGACAGCGACAGCCGCCAGTCTAACCGACCAGCAACGGCGACGGCCCGCCAGTCTGTGCCGGTCTGTGACGGCGACCGGCAGACTGAGGCGACGGCCGCCAGTCTGCCGGTCGGGGCCGCAGGCGGGCCGGCGGGCCGCCACTGACCTTTGTACTTGGTGCAGATGGCCTGGTGCTTGGCAGTCGGGCTCCTCCAGCCTGAGGCGCGCCTCCTGCGGTCCGGTGACTTCGCCGTCACGCGGCCCCGGTGGCTCCGGCGGGACCTGCCGAGCAGACCGACAGGCCGCGACACCGACCGATCGCCCCTGACCGGGCGACGGCACGGGCCGCGACACCGACCGATCGCCCCTGACCGGGCGACGGCACGGGCCGCGACACCGACCGATCGCCCCTGACCGGGCGGCGGCGGCACGGGCCGCGACGCCGACCGATCGCCCCTGACCGGGCGACGGCACGGGCCGCGACACCGACCGACCACCCCTGACCGGGCGGCGGCGGCACGGGCCGCGACGCCGACCGATCGCCCCTGACCGGGCGGCGGACACCGACCGATCGTCCCTGACCGGGCTGTGGCGGCAAGGGCCGCGACACCGACCGACCACCCCTGGCCGGCGGCGGCAGCACGGGTCGCGACACCCCAGGGAAACCAGGCCAGGCCACGACAGACCAGACCACACCAGCGCCAGCGCCCCACACACTACCAAGGCATCAAGGCATAACATCGAGGCATAACATCAAGGCATAGGCATAAGGAGCATAAGGCATAACATAGGCATAACATCAAGGCATAACAGGTGAAAGGTTATCGGCAGAACGGTCCTGACAAAACCAGTCCAGATCATTCCAGACCAAGCCACAACACAGGGGTCTCGAGTATAAGCATCAGACCATATCGGGGCACAACACGCCAGATTATAACGGGCACGACAACCAGACCAACAGGTCAGATCAGACCACATATAACCAGGTAACACCACACAAGAACAGATCACACAACACATCACGGGGACCACATCCCAGCGCACCGGGCCATCTCGAACCGGACCACCCAGCAGCATGATACACCAGACCACAGAGAATCAGAACGTTGCCAGGGGTCTCCACCTAGTCCAACGTCAGGATGAGCAAGCCATGCAGCCGAAGACGTACCTTTTCGCAAGAACGATGTACAGTGGGCCATGTGGGAATATGCGGCCAAATCGGACTGAGCTGATATCCAATAGCCGTCAAACAAACCCAAAATGTCGCCTTCTTTGACTGGCAAATCACGTGAAAAAGTAGCATTTTGATAACGCTAGACACGTTGCAGAAAAACAGCCTGAGTGCATGGCCAAGTCGCGTGTCTGTTTATAAAAACACGCAACAATGCTAACTGATAATATTTACAGCGTCCCTTCCCTCAGTCACGTGAACAAATCCCTTTTGATGGCGGAAATGAATTCGTTCCATTTTACAACAGAAATGTAAAATAACATATGGTAAGACTTTCTACCGAACGTCTAACTACAGCCCTTTATTTACCCTTTTGCGCTTTATTATTTATTTTACCCATTATTTTCATGCCAAATGCAAAAAAAACAATGATAAACTTTCAACAGAACGTCTAACTAAAGCCTTGACCCTTTATCTTTTATACTCACTTTATGCAAAACGAGTCAATCGACACACGTTCTGCTTTTCGGGAAAATCACGAAAGCCACAGGAGATCATGCACTTACTTAAAGTCGTGCCACGATTTTGCAGACAAGGGCTACCTCCGATGGGACCATTTCCAAAGAGCGCAGCCGCGGCCCAAAAATCTGGGCCGCGGTTCAAACAGATGTACACCCACATTTCACTACAATGCGCATGAAAACATTTGAAACGTGGTCTCTAACCGACACTGTGCCAGCGAACTGTGTCATGTGAACATTGAGGCGAGGTGCAACTTATGAGGCGGCGGCCAAATGCGTCAAAAGTCATCACATAACTATCACCCCTCTTATTTGAAGCAACGGCAAGGCGACGTGGGAGGAAAAACGACGAACAACGGCAAACAAAAACAAAGGAAACAACAGCCCCGGAGACAGCCGCGCGGGCGACGTCCAACTGACGCCCTCTGGCGCCCTCACCGGCCAGCACAAGTGGCGTCCTCTCGGGGCCGCTCGAGCGACGGCGCCCTCACCGGCCAGCACAAGTGGCGTCCTCTCGGGGCCGCTCGAGCGACGGCGCCCTCACCGGCCAGCACAAGTGGCCCGCCATCTCTGCGGGGCCGCTCGAGCGCACGGCAGCTCCTCTCCAGGGGCTGGCCTGCTCCCGGGGCACCTAGTGCCAGCCTGAGCGCGGCCGACGCTGCAGGCCGGCGGCAGAACCTAAAGCGCGGCGCGTGCACGGTGAGCTGCACAGCGCCGCCGGCCGAGAGGAGCACCAGCGCACGGGTCCCGTGACGTCGACGGAGAGGAGCACCCAGCGCACGGGTCCCGTGATGTCGGCGGAAAGGAGGCACCAGCGCACGGGTCCCGTGACGCCGGCGGAGGGGCCCGCACGGACACACGGGTCCCCGTGGACGTCGGCGGAGGGGCGCACGGACGCACGGGTCCCGTGACGCCGGCGGAGGGGCGCACGGACGCACGGGTCCCGTGACGCCGGCGGAGGGGCGCACGGACGCACGGGTCCCGTGACGTCGGCGGAGAGGAGCGCGGACGCACGGGTCCCGTGACGTCGGCGGAAAGGAGCGCGGACACACGGGTCCCGTGACGTCGGCGGAGAGGAGCGCGGACACACGGGTCCCGTGACGTCGGCGGAGAGGGGCGGACCACGGGTCCGTGACGCCGGCGGAGGGGCGCACGGGCGCACGGAGGTCCTGTGACGCGGCGCGCCTGGCGCCGACACGGCGGGCGAACATCCGTCAGTCAGCTGGGCCAGGCGAGGTTCCATCTGACGTGTGCAGTGCGCAGCGTGCTGTTTGGATACATCCGCACGCAGCGCATGTCCCATTACGAGGAGAAATTTGGCAGTTGTGGTGTACCGCAGGCTCTATCGCCCTCGTTTGAGACGGACGGCGGCCGGCAGTCAGGAGGAGATCGGGTGCGGTCTGGTGCAGGCTGCCGGCCGTTTTTATTTTTCACCAGCCCGTGGAAGCGCACAAGAGTTCCCGTTTATTGATTGCCGAATTGCCGCGTTTATTCCATTATGCCCCCTCAGGACTCTGACATAACCGTTTCAAAGCGTTTCCCCCACCCGGTACAGCAGCCTCGGTAATATCCATCGCTGTCCAGGGAGCACATTCAATCAGCCCTGAACTGCTGTTTACGGGCCTGTTTACAGCAAGCAGCTGCGAGTGCCAGCGGGGCGAAATAATTTCCCTCGGCGTAAATATTAGTGAGCGCGAAACACTAAAAAGCGGCGTGTGACGCAGAACACAGAAACGTTCAGCGGCCGGGCAGGCGCCACGCAAAATATGGGGCGAGTGCGAGATAACACGCGCGTGTTTTTGATAGCCGGCAGTGATCCAGTCACCAGCTCCAGGCCACCAGCCACCAGTGATCATGAGCATACCGCGCTCAAAGCATACTGTCATCATACCATCACGTACTGTCACCATCACCACAACGCCGTACTCGCGGCACATCAGCGAGAGCGACATCAAACCAGGCTGCGGTCACCGACCTCCAGGTTCTCCTGACGCCCCTGCACTCACGTGTTTGGTCGAAGCCGACCTTCATGCGGTTGAGCAGCTTGAGGCGGCGCTCCCAGAGCGCCTTCTGCTTCTCACTCTCCTTGGTGTAGCCGCCGTTGGCGGTGGTGAGATAGCTGGCGAGCGTGTCGACCCTCTTCTGGGCCTTCCGCACCAGCTCCTGCAGGTGAGAGCAGCGGCTGTCCGCCGAGAGGACTGCAACAGATGACGGAGTGGGCATTCAGACGCGGCGGGTGGGACAGGCGCCGGCATACCGGGCGCCGGGAGAAGGGGAAGGGGG
>NW_023597055.1:24367754-24472567 GCF_011947565.3 Pollicipes pollicipes
CTGCGCAGTACTTTAAGGACCAATCCGTCGTTATGATCAGTCTAAAAATCACACGTGGAATATGAGCCCAGACTGCCCTCTAATGTAAAATTTGATGTGATGAAGGGCTCAAAGATATTGCGTTCAGAAGCATGATCATTTTCGTCCACACGTTGGCCACGGCTCAGTATTAGCTGCTGGACCGCGATGCGCGGCCTTCGGAGACTGCAACGCCTGGGGTCGAGGCCTTTGTTTCTAAGATTTTCGGGTGAGCATGCTCAACATTACGTCACATTACTTGTATTACTGATAGGTTAATGTGTTTAAAGCCTATTATTTCAGAAGCATCATCATTTTCGCACACCGGTAGACCAAGGCTAAAGTTGGCCACCGGGCGAACGCTCCGCGGACTGTGGAGACTGCAACGCCTGGTATGGAGGTTTTTATTGAGATTTGCGGCTGCGCATGTTAAAAAACCACGTCACATACATTGTTTCATTAATCGATTCTGACTGAAAAGTAAACACTTCCAGACGAGCAAGGCTTTGCCATGTTAATACACATTGTTGACCACTCGATCTGCAATCAAATTTTCATCCTCAAATTTTCATCAGACATATCGATCTAATTTACCTTTGCGATGTCCTAAATGTCAGAAGAACCGAGATAAAAATTCTGACAAAGCTTCTGAATGCTATCGGTTTAGAAAACTGTATGCGTTGACTGATGGGTAAAGAAATGTCCGTGGGCCAATTCATACCTAAGGTAGCCAGCTTCCCGGAGGCTATTTTTCTGCTGTGGTGTGATGTGAGAGAAGATAATTTGGAAAAAGGTGCTGTTGCAGGTGTCCAACAAATGTTTTGCACAATTAGTAGTGATACTGATCCAGAAATATGTAAAAAAGCAGCCATGCGATCAGTTCACTCGATCTGCAATCAAATTTTCATCTTCAAATTTGGATCAGACGTATCAATCTAATTTACCTTCACGATGTCCTTAATGACAAAAGAACCGACAACAAAAATTATTGTCGGTCATGCGGGAGACAGTCGGGCCAGGCCAGTGGCCGTCGACGACGGACGGGATTAGGGCACAAATAAGAAACATATGACAGAGGGGCCTTCATTACGTGCCTTGGTTTTTAAAAGAGAATCTCCAGTTTCACGGTTTTGTCACATTGTTTTTGGCAATTTCAAGGTTTCGAATTTGTCTCCTCCGAAAATACTGCGACAAGTCTTATCTTTTGAAGAGAAGCAAGAGAAACCAAAGCGTATGAAAAATATGCCGGTGCGTGAGCCATCGAATCGCTTTCGAAATTCTCACCAGCCTATGTCCATGCCGTATTTTGGCATCTACCCTGTGGAGGCAGATGCCTCATAAACGACCCAAAATGACAAAAAAAAATCCGCTCGTGGAGTTTCGCCTCCCCAGAAAAGGCAACGTTAAAATGGAGGAATATTTATGGGGAGCTGGATAGCCTTATTTGCCGAATGACATAAATGAGTTCAATGGGCAAGATTGTGCACCAGTAAGAAACAGCTTTAGATGTATATCTAGCAGAGCAGCCATGACATTTGAATAAAGAGCGATAGCAAACTCCATCTCTAGCCCCCCCCCCCCCCCGGTCATCGGGCTTGCTTCCCGAAAAGTTTCTGAAGTACACCTTGAGATTGCCCCCCCCCCCACACTTTTTGAAACTTCCCTACGCCTATGCTGTTGGGGCACTATTTGATGACATGCCTGGGTACTCTTGATCGATCAGGGACCGTCCACATATTCTTCCCATTTGCCCAAAAGCCTCTATACGCTTTTCTTGGGGTACACCAAATGTGGGGTACACTCAGTTATTCAGAGCCCTTAAATATTCGTCTCCGGTTCTCTCCACTTGCTCGGAGGGCGTTGTCCTGTTGTTGGGGCCCATAAAAGGTAAAGCACCTAGTCACTTGATGTCCAGGGGCCCTGCACATTAATCTAGGGCTATTTCTTGATCTCATTAGAGCAGGACTCTTCGTACCTATTGGGACCCTCTCTGTTCATCTGTCCGGGCACTTTTGATCTGTTGAGCATTTATTTGTGTACACTGGCCTCAGAAACGTTCCCTTTGCTCAGAGGTCCCATGCTCTGGTTGGGGCCCCATATGTCAGCTGGCCGGGGCAATGCCGATCGTTCAGGGGCCCACGACGCTGGTCTTGGTGTCTTAGCCTTAGCGCAACAGTTGGTAGTGCGCCGATGAATGTTTACGCGCCATTGTCGACCATAAATTTGCGTGCCGCCAACGTCGTATCGTTTCATTTTGATGCTTGTCAAGTTGTGACACCTAGTTTTACCCGTACATCACATTTTTTAATGCAATATGAGTGCTAGACTATTTTGTATTAATTCATAACAGCTTAAGTAAAACTCTGCATTTGTCATCAGCCATCAGCTAATCACATCAACCAGCCGGCTAGCTGTAAATAAGCCAGGACTCAATTTCGTGCTTAATTTTGTGTAATTAGCGGCAAACGTTAGACTATTCCTCTTTTTTTGAAATACTTGTCCCTAAAATCACAGGATTCACCATGATCTGGAAAAAATGAGCATGCTCGATGTATGTTCATACGTACACGACTTTTTAGGGCGGCGCACAGTTAGGCGGGCTCACGTATAAAAAGTGATCTACTTAGAACCTTAGAATCTAAAAGCCGTAATGCAGGGATTTTTTGGAGTTGGCCCAAGTCTTTAGGGCGCCCACAAGGTTGTGTGCCCCCCCTTGATGAAATCCTGGATCCACCCCAGGGCAATATAGCTTTTGCGAATATTTTGTGCATTCAATTAACGGTTAGGAGAAAAGCGATGTAAAATGCCCCCGTTACTAACCACTTAAGTTAAAAGATATCATGAGTGACCTAGACAGCAATCGGGCATAGTTAAACTTGGATTAGCCCATGACGCCATTGACTGGACAGTGGTATTGTTTTTGACATCCCTGACGCTGTGTGGACGATATCAGGGTAAAGTTTGAGCTTCATCTGGAATATGTGGCCCACGTGTATTGGTTTTTTAGCTGCGTTCTTTTACCATTGCAGGTGGTGCCGAAAAAAAATGCATTCACTTATTTTCCTGTCTGGGTGGTTCCGTGATCTGTAGATGGATGTGCTCTGTAGTCACCTGCAGGGCACAGGACCACTCAGGAAACTAAGTGAATACAATTTTATAAAAAGTCGGCGACCAAATCTTAACCGATGGGGCTCATCATGGCCGATTATGCGAGTGTGATGCGTGTCTTTATGTGTGATGTGTGCTAGCTTAAAATCGTTACATGTGTAAGTGAAGCCTGACGCGTGATGTGCGATGCCTGTTCAGTTGGAAATCGCTTGCATGTACAATTGATGGGCGATGTGTGATGCCTGTTTACTTCAACTTGCTTGCTTGTTTGAATGAAGCGTGATGCGTGATGCCCATTTGCTTAACTGCGTTTGCATGTACACGTATGTTCGCACATTCTAATTCTTAGATAAGCACTGTATCGTTGTTATGGCTGACAATCGCTCTTTGTTTAATCCCCTGAATGTTGGTGTCTTGTAAAAACTGTGGCTTGCTGTTTCAAAAAATAACCCTGAAAAATCGAGTAGGATCATCGACAGTGAATTTTGAATGCACTGCCGATGACTCAAGGCTATATATTCACATAAGGCAATTCAAGGCTAATACTACTATTGTCCTTACTTATGTGAACAGTGTTCCTCGCTAACGCACTGAACAACTTACGTAATTTATCTCGTGCTTGTTCTTACATGGATCTTATACCTACATACATCAGTTTTTGTAAGACCGCTTACGCGCAAATAATACCGGTCATGCGGGATCCGAGCCGCAGGGCCGGGATTCCTAATACGATCTCCACCGAGTCCTTCGGGCCCTTCAGAGCCACGAATCGGGTCTTTGATTGTCTGTCCCCGGAGCCCTTGGGCGGGATGGGGCGGGGAAGGGCCCCTGTACGTTTCCTGCGTGCGCTACTGGAGTTACCTGAGCGGTGAATGCGACCCCTGAGCGACCAGGGTATCCTAGTAGTTTTTCCAGTTCCCTTAGTGTCCATAGTTTGAAGGGCAACAGAGGTTTAAGTAGTTGTAAGGGTCCTGAAATATCCGTGTACCCCTGGCGACCAGGAAGTCCCGACTGCACGGCCAGAGGGGGTCTACGAGTTCATCAAAGAGGTTTCCTTGGCTGCTAGACGCTGCTACGTATCATGAGACTTTCTGTCTGGCAATATGTTTTGCTCTTCTCATTTAGCATAGTCATTTTTTGGACTTCACGTTTCCAAAAAGAGCTCCTCCCTTCCTGGGTTCCTGGATCCCTCGCCCTTCTCCCCCCCCCCCCCCCCCCTCAACAGTCAGACCCCAATAGAATTTTCAGAAAAGATTTGAGACCATGCATTTCCTGATTGAGGCTGAAGGACTTTTCTGGCCCCTTTCAGATTTCCCATCAGTTACTATTAATGCATACGATACATTGGTCCCTTCTCTGACGCCGAAGGACCTGTGACCGGGATCGTTGACCCCAGATCAACGTGGGGCCACTCCCCGACCCAAAAAGGTTCCAAGCGTAGCGGGTTAATAAATAGCACAGGGATCCCGGTTCGGCGCATTTGGGGCCTAGAGAAAACGGGCAGAGGGACGCTGTCCGGTGCCGGTTCCTGACTGACACGAGGCTCACTCATTAAGGCGGCCTGTCAAGAAGAAGGAGGGGGGCTCCGGTCCAGCACGAGCCAGATCCCGTGATGTCCGACATGTCCGGATGTTCGGGTCCGCCGGGATGTGTACCAGGACGAACCGAGTGAAACCGAGTCAGGGGCCTCGGGTTCTGACGTGAAGATGGCGGCAAGTGTTTCGACCGCGGACGGGGCTTCCCCACGCACAGGCCACGCGCGCTTGTGGCGGAGTTCCGTTCTCGGACGAGAGACGGTGCGCGCGTGAACGCGTTCTTTATTTGGCGGCCGGGCTGCCTCGTCCGTCGGCCCGCCGCTGGCGTAGCTGCCGGCCGGCCGTCGAGCTGGGCAGCCTCTGGCTGGTGTGTGTGTCCGAGCTCCGCGTCCAACAGATTGCACATTTTTATTCCCACATATATGCAGTGATTGAGCGGAAGCATTGTCTGCAAATTTGATGGGCGGCGGTTTGTTTGTCGGGACGGGCTGTAATACCGATTGAGGCTTACATCTCACCGGCTGCTATAGCTATTTCGAGGCGGAACACCTCTTTTACACGCGTTTATCGGACATCAGGTACGTGGGATGCGGTAGTGGTGTGGCCAGGACTCCATCCCAGGAGAGAAAAGTCCAGAGATGAGCACCCCAACCACTAACCACCATGTCATCATCGCTCCTCTGCGGCGCGAAACTGCACCCGTCTCGATAAACTCCAGACTGGTGTTGCTGGACCCAAATTCTATGTTAGGATGGTTCTGAAGCGTAACAGGAAAAAGGCGTCGAGATTGATGAAGTGGGTGGGCGAATACAAGCTCACGATTCTCCCAGTCCATTCAGCTGATATATCGCAAACCAGCTCAATGACATACACGCGGCTCCGCTGTTCAGATGATGAATCAACAGTGTCTTTAAGCGCAGCGCGTGCGCAGTGTTTTGCGTAACGTTTGGAGGCAGTTGAATACATTCGCAGTCAACGTTTACTTTTTTACTTGCAGCCGGGAGTGCGGTTCCCTATTCAGTTGCATGGGTTTCATCCCGCGCCGTAACTTGGGTTGCAGCCTGCATATTTGTGAAAAAGCGAGCCAAATTCAGAGAGAAACCAATTTGTTGACGTATTATCACGGTACTCTACGTTGCATTTTCATCGCTCAACCGGCCCGACTTATTTTGGTAAACTACGCCCGTTTAAAACGTACCTGATTGAAGAGACGAATTGTTTGTAGGCTGGGCCATGAGACGTACCTCGCCAGGGAGTAAGTATATCCGGATTCAGCTGATGAGACAGCCCCCACCCCCTCTCTTTGAGAGTAAGGGCATGTAGAATTCAGAATAAGTCCCCCTTGCAGCAGCGTGTGAAAGAATTTGCAATTGGGGGAGGAAGGAGAATCAGCCAAACAAAATCACAACAATGTAGGTTAGCGTGCCGGGAGTTGGAGATCTATATGCGCGTCTACCTGGAGCAGACATCAAATCAGTCTGCCCCTACATATCAGTCATCAATTCCTTCAAAAAATGAGAAACATCACCAACACATACAGTAAATAACGGAACCAAATACCGCGGATAATTTCATCCACAGCCCACAATACCAAACAGCAGGCACCTCGGCAAGTGCTTTCCACGAGAACCGTGCAGGCTAGTGCCGAGTAGCCAGCTTATTTCCGATCCCATGAGCCAGGGATCAAAGTTTTGAATTATTTAATTCCCCTGCTGCCAAGGGCGTGCTGACGCGGCAAAGTTGGTGCGCTCAAACAAAACGTTGTCCATATCCATGCACAGCAGCTTAACTGGGCTACACTGTGCCGCATGACGTCACTCGTCGGCTGAGGCGGGCGAAATCAGCTCCGGTAACCCTCTATCGGGCAATACCGAACCATTAGGTGAAGGGTTGGGAGGAAGTGGAAGAGCACAAAACCCGTGGGTCTCACGCGCGCTGGACTTTATGAACACTGGACTTTATGAACACTGGACGCTGAGAACCTAGACTTTATGTTCTCCTTTGTCCAGGGGTTTTGGACGATTTCTGGACGTTATGGGCGCTGCATGCTGCGATTTCTGGACTTTTTCGCCACTGGGACTTTATGAAACTCTGGACGTTTCAATACGCATCTGTAAATACGTGCATACATGTGTTGGTGCTGGGAGGCGGTCGTGGGGCTGTCCACCAGCTGGGGATGGAAGGCAGAAGCGGTTCTCAGCAGCACCTGCAGCTCCTCTCTTTCCACGAGAGAAGCAAATGTCGATACAAGCGTTAAGGCGGGGACACGAGTTTGACGACGACGGCGAGCGATGCCCTCCTTAGGGCCGAAAGTTGCACGTTCGCTGCTATAAATGGGCAGCACGGCACGGCTATCGAGAAACAGCATTTTGCGGGACAGAAGTTGCACAGGTGTTGGGTAGGCGGCAACTGGCTTCTAAGGGGGAGCAGTAGTGGCAGGCAGGGGGCACAGGGGCACGTGCCTCTCCCCTCCATATGTTCCGAAGGGCCCTTTGTGTCCCTCGGAACCTACGACTTAGGACCCGATTGGGGCCTGAGGGGCCTGAAAAGACCTCCGGAGGTCTCAATCAGGGCCCCTGGCCCACAGGGCCGGGCACTTCAATGCCAGCCGGGGGGTCCTGCACGCTGGTCAGGGGGCCCACTGAGTCCATAAGGGCTTATATTTCGGTCAGACACCACCAGCAAAGCAAGTCGGCTTCGGTTCGGTGTGCCGGTCGTCTCATCAGCTTTCTGTGCCCAACAGGAGCACAATGGAGAAGTAACTTCGGCTGGATTGCTGCATATCTAGTAAGCGAGCTCCCTTCAGGCTAGATGACAGACCGGCCAAAAACGGCCCATATATGGTACGTAAGCACGCATGTCGCACACAGAGACATGCGCCCATTATACTATCGCCTTGGTGATGGAACATGTCACTGTTGCAAGAGATCCGACCGATGGTGCCCAGCCGGTCGAAAATTGGCCAAATCCAACAACGGACCTCACGGCAAATTAGGTGCAAGACCACCCAAACTGTTACAAACGTAGCAAATGTGTATGCGCGTGCATATACCAGAACTGTACCGACCATCTCATCGCTTTTGGGTCCTAATATTAGTATGACGCGCAACTTTGGCTAGATCACTCTCGCTGTGAGTTTATGGTACGGTTTCTTGGATCCTACCCGGTCGCATGGACATGAGTGTTAAGTCGACGAAGTCTCACGTTGGTTGTGTTATCTTGTCCTGGATCATTGGAAACCGGTCGGGAGAAGTATATGTCGGTGCAGTGATGGGCGTGATGCCGAGGTTTTACGCTGACCCAGCTCGACCTACCTTCGTCCTCGGCATTGCGGAACGTATCCGTAGCGCCCGTCCACAACACCGATGCTGGGAGGCTCGTGCACTCGGTCTGTTCACAGTACCGATACCGGAGGCTAGTTCATTCGTCCCTGAAATGCCGCTGCTGGCCATGCTTCTTACAGCCAGGATAGTAACTATGCGTCTTGCCCATTGAAACGTGAAGTGACCTTCGTGTACCACATAGTATATAGCATGACGTGCAACGCATAATGTGTGTAAAGCACAGCTTGGTGGGGCGCTGCTGTCCAAACACATCCATCAAGCCGAGCTATTTTGGCTGTGCGGCAGATGATCACAGGGAGCTAGAATCGGTTCTGAACTAGGGTGGGAGTGAAAAATTGCATCGCAAAAATACCGTGCGGGAGTGAAAAATCAATTTACAAAAGGTGGAACTTATGAGCTTGTGACTGATGCATTAATCAAACAAAGACATCTATTTCAAGTTGGTATGGACGTAATATCAGGAACCTGACAAAACTATTTCGTTTTCTAACATCTTAGGCCATTAAAGTGAAACATAATACATTAACATGCGCTCCGGTGGGGGGGGGGGCAAATTGCCCCCCCCCCCCCCGACGGCTTTTCCCGAATGGTTTCTGAACGGCGCGATGTAGCCGCGCCGTTCGTCGTGAAACTCGCTATGTCATGATGACCCGTAGAACGCCGCTTGCGGCAGGCAATCACGGATAGCTTTATTCCGTGTCAAATGAGCAAGAGCAGAAAGAGAAAAATGAGCAGTTATTTTGGCTTCATGCTCGAGATAATGCTGAGAAATAAATTCAAAATTATCTGCTGATGATGCACAATTTTTGATTTGTTGTTGTTGAGAAAATAAAATTTTTCTCCAGTCAAAGTCTTATGAGATGACCAACATGCAATGTATTATACAAGGAGCAATCATAAACTTTTACTAAGATGCAATGCAGCTGTATCCTATTGCATCTTAAAAATACGTGTCGTGCATGGACACAAATTTATGTAACTCGGCATCAGGCGTCACGCATGCATGCAAGCAACTACCAGCTAGCACGAATTAAGACCCTGTCACATACGCAAATAAATATATGCATACATATGCATATATATATATATATATATATATATATATATATATATATATATATATATATTCATATATGTAAATATATTGGTACATTTAGGTAGCAAATTGTCTTCTTTGGGAGTGCTGTTAAAGACTTAAGTGTCAATACATTTTATAAGTTTTTTCCGTCCTTCCTCGAGTTTTCTGATCATGGCTCTCTTCTCATCATTTAGATTGAAAAGTAGCTCGCGTATGTTTGGTGTCTATTGATGTACTTAAGTTTCGAAATTAGATATTCCATTTTGAAAGGCCGACGCATACCGCATAGAAATGACGAATATATGATCACATATCAAAGGTAGGTATAACCAGTAAGGTAAAAACAATCAGGTTTTCATCAACTTCATTTCGATCACCATATTTTATAGTATTTACCTTAGGTGGCCGGTATTTTTTCTTAGAAGCATAGGAATTCAAGCGGCAAAACACATGCGGAATATACCATACCATGCGATATACCATAACGGATGGCATCGATCGTTCCTAACTGAGGTGAAGGGTGCCTGAGGGTTGGCTTACTTGTTTAGCAGCGGTGACGATGTTTAGGTCGTGACAGCTTCCAGAACACAAAGCTCCCTCCTGTTTGATGATATTATGATGGCAGTGTTTCTGGTGAGGCCGTCTCGGTTGATGTTCCGGCCGTTATCTTTCCGCACGTGCTCTTTTGGGCCACGTCAGCCAAGGACATTGTCAACCACCTTGAAAGTGGGGTGGTAATAACACCAACGTAGTTTGATATCTTTAGAAACCTGCAGTCTCCTGCGTCACAACGCAGTTGGCAAAAGACGTTGGTTCGTTTCACCGGGTCAGAGTTGGCTGTTAGATTATTTTCACGAAGATTTGGGTGACCTTTCTGTTTTGATAGTAGGTGGTGACTGGCATATTGTTGTCCCTGGTTGACTGGTTTGGACGTTTTCAGATCTTATTTTCCTGAGGATACGCTGATGCGTGATTTCGACACAGATGTGGTACAAGAAACAATATCAAAATGAAATACAGGTGGAGACCAAAAAACGGGCTGTGTGAGTGTTCACTTTGACATACGCCCGGTTGGCTTGTTGGATACCCTCCGCTCGGGTGGGGGTCAAGTTGACCGCCTTGAAATCTCAGAAACTCAGAGGGCTCGAGACACCAAATTGACTGGGTGTGTTGGTCTGTAAATAAACTCACTGAGGTCAAATTTTCAGGCTCCTAGGTCATGAATTTGTGCCAAACAATGTCAACTCCACATTTGTGTTCAAACTGTCCCCGGAACTAAACACCTGTTCTAAGCAAAGGGTCACATGCTTATTTAAGGTCAGTTACCTTTTTCGACCTTAGAAGGCTATGGTGACGAAAATCATAGAACACTGCATTGAGTTTTGCATCCGAATAAGCGGCAAAGTTAACGCCAGGTAATACGTTCCTAAAAACGAAGTGTTGACCTGAGTCAGCTTAGGTCAGTGAGCTATTCTGACTTTAAGAAGACCGCTGAAAACGTCTAATGCGGTTCTTTTATCAGTCATTCCGAAGTGAGCACCAGAAACTACTTCATACAGCAAGCCGTAGAGCGATAACACAGGTTGGTTTTAATCTTGGGCCGACCTCCCTACCTGACCCAAGGTCAATGGTCTTCGGTTACTCAATTGATGCGCTGCCTAAAAAGTGTCTTAGAGATGTTTCGTTTCATCTAACACTCCGTTGTCGACCTACTGCCGTAGGGCAGTAGGTCGACCTGTCGTAGGTCAGTGTTATTCACTTGCTATTAAGGTGTATCAACATTGATGTAAAAAACGAGATTCCACAATTTTTGCACATTTTACAAATACCTTAACTTCTTTTGAATGGTGAGAAGTTGCAGTACTACTTTGAAACCTATTTCATTATAGCCCATATTTTGGTTCTGTTCCAAGGCAACATTTCAAAAAAGTCGTTCATAGCACGGAGACCTAACATCGTAACTAAGCGTTTCCATAGAACCCTCCCAAGTCCACACTGACCGAGGTGACTGTGGCCTGCCGACAAGTGGTGGTGACCCGACTTTCCTGCTCCACCGCCACAACCTCGCTCGGTCATTCAACAACATCTGTCTTCCGTCTACTGATGCCGAATCAGCTGAGCCGGCGTTAGGAGTTGCTGAACTTTGGACCTGAATGAATACACGGGTTTTTATCTGCGTAAATCCGATTAAGAAGTGCGCAATGCAGCTTAGCATGCAGCTTTGTGTTATTTCCACCTATGATCAACAGTCTACACTAAACATAGATTCATGATTGTTTACGGCCCATATCAGTCATAACACATGATAGATCACTTAAGAAACATGTTTGATACTGGTGGCGCTTCTATGAACAGAGCACAAAAATGGTTCTTTAGAGAATCAGCTTTTGTTTAACTATTAGCTATTTTTGCTCTAAGGGTTCTGCAGATTTTCTTTTCCTTATTGCATGCGCCACTTCTTGCTTTATTCTAATGCGTTTTGTGGTTGACGACACACCTTGAATTGTACATGGGTTCCATCGTTTTGTATCGCGGGTGTG
The DNA here is from genome assembly GCF_011947565.3 of Pollicipes pollicipes. Lineage (NCBI taxonomy): Eukaryota > Metazoa > Arthropoda > Thecostraca > Pollicipedomorpha > Pollicipedidae > Pollicipes > Pollicipes pollicipes. The sequence continues at coordinate 24,379,378 of NW_023597055.1, forward strand.
TCGTCTGTGTCGTCTGGAGCATGTTTTGATGAGGTATTTACTCTGTTGAAATCACCCTAAGTGAATATCCATTTGATGTGAATATTACATTTTGTTTCATCCCTTTCTGGCAGCTGCTTCGTTAGAGGCAAGGCATTGTGCCCTCAAAGGCTGTGCGTGAAGTACCGCAATTTTGATTTTCACGGTGTCAGCTAACGTGAAGGGCAAGGTGATAGGTGCCGAGATTGGCTTGGTGTAAAAATTGGAGTACGTATGGAGTATTTGGTGCAATATTTGATGCATGGAGTACACTTGATGTATGGAGTACATACAGGAGATGTATGGAGTATTTGATGTATGGAGTACAAAGTTTTTTGCCAGTCTTATGGGCCGTGAGCAAAGTGTTGAGGTACGGAACATCCTTGGTGTTGTAGTGATCCGTTCTAGCACCCCCTCTACAGACAGATAGAGGGAATGCCTATGAGGAGACGTATTGGCCCACCGCTTGCAACTATTTTTGTGCACATGTAAGTTTTGCTGTTCCGTGCCTCGCCTCCGGCTCACTGGTACACTCAGTACGTCCAAAGTCACTTCTGCATTTGACAATCGCCACAGGCGCTCCACACAGTCCGCCCCGCCGGCGTGCCTGTCCTTGCGCCGGCGGCTCTCCGAATATTATTGTTATTACTCCTCTCCTCGCCCCCCCGGCCGCGACCCTCGGATGTATGCCTGGGGCAGGAGGATTGATTTTGATTTCATGGTCAATCAATTCGGCCAAAGAAAACATTAGAAGCAAAGGGCTTTCAACATATCAGAAGTTCGGGTCCTGGTCACATCTGAATGCGAGGCGACAAAGCATGACAAGGCGAGCGTGAATGACACCGTGGGATAGGCAGACGACTTCTCGTCAATTGCAGCCCCCTCCGAGACGAACAGTGACAACCTGGCCCACGCAGCGCTGGTCGCGGATCGCTATGGGCGTCTCCAGTCGGGCCACCTCTGCAATCATAAACGCATTTGAACAGGAGATAAGTCCTCTAAGGTCACAAGTTAGATCCCACGACCCGCACTGCGTCATACTACGTCAATAATACCCTGAATGTTGGTCACCTCATAAAACTGTGGCTCGCTGCTTCAAAGAGAAAAAAATAAAAAATTGTGCTTGAATGTCAGGTGATTTAAATTAACTGCCCATCATCATCCCGACAAAGGCATGAGGCCGAACTAGTCGTCAATTTTTCTCTCGTTTTTCCCAATTATTTGAGAAGGAATAAAGCTATCAGTTCTGTCTTACGCATGAAGCAGAGCATCCTGCCTGCCGTAAGCGGTGTTCTGTTGGTCATCATGGTATATAGCGTGTTTCTCTACCTGGCTGCAGCTCAAGCTACAAACAATTTTTTCCCAACCTAATTCGTAAAACGATATATCTCCTAAGCCAAAAAACAGGAAACACATAACATCACGGACTTTCACAGATGGCACGTGCTTTGAGGTAACACGTTTTGCGAACGTAACACGCTGCCAAGTGCGTAGCTGTTAGCACACTTGTTGCTCCAACGAATGAAGCCAGTTGCCTCCAGTTGACTCATTCCTGTCGTATTTAAGACGGTGGTTCAGTGCCGTATCTTCAGCACCTTGCCAGCACCTAGCGCAAGCAACTTCCGTCATTATGTTCTGTCTTGGCCTCCTGGTCCTGTGCTTGGTCGCGGCCGCCACGGCTAATCCCACTACCGAGGGAGTGGGAGGACACACGCACTTGACTCTGACGGAGGTGTTAATGGCCATGAACACCGACGGGCGACGACTGCATCACCACGGCCGAACTCAACGCTTATACCGCCACCCTGATTCAGACGCAGCAGCGATCAAGTCGGATGTGGAAAAAATGGGCGATGATGCCTCCCGACGCAAGTGAGGCGGATGCAGCGTCACCGGCGGGAGTGCCGAGTCCGCGACTGGGCCGGTCATGGAACAACTCCGTCAGGCATCAGAAGACTTTTCGGAGAGGAAGAGATGTCTGAACAAATGGCAACGGTTTTTCACCAACTAAAAAAACGATTGTCAATTGCTGTGCGGCATGGACTCTGATCAGGTGGCCAACTTGAACAGGCGGCGCGCAATGTTTTCGAACGAATTCGTAGCATACGAAATAAAACGTGTCAATACAGGGCTGTATATTAGCGCGCAGCGTGAAAAGCTTGCCATGTGTTTATTCTCACGCGCTTCGCATCATTGATATTTTTTGAAGTGCAACGATTGTCTGATCATTGCTAGTTATGGACTCCTAAAAGTGCGGTGATCATAGACACGGTCATGACACATGATGTTTGTAACAAGCCAAATGTTCCGATTTGCATTTTTCGGGGTCCCTGACACACGTTGTCAGTCAGGGGTCACAGGGGCAAGATAGACGACAGAATGGGCCATCAGATTGGTGTAGGTTTTTGCGCCACGTGACACGCGGCACGTGCACACGTGTTGCAAAAAAAGGAACTGGCCGTTTTTGACGCTTTTGAAGCCACATTCACACATGACGTTATAACAAGTCAAGTCTACATCTCGTAAGCTTAGATCGGTCTTGGTCTAGATAGAAAGGAATGTATTCTACAGAGCTGGTAAAGTTCGTCTTCATTCATAGAATATGTTTTGTCGAAAAAGGTATATTTGGCGATAAAAGCGTTGCCTGGAAGGGTACTATGGCGTTGGTGTTGGGTTTACCACTACGCGTTGCTTAATCAGCGGTAAACATTAGCTACTTAGCGGACCACCGCAGTGCTTGACCTATCATGCTGCCCAGTTGGGGAAACGCCATGCAATTCCTGCATGGCAGGGTCGTGAGAAGTGTCACGCTAGGCGACCTGCTGATATTGGCAGGTAGTAGATATGATGTTAACGATGACGCAACGGGTCACACACTTTTTGATTGAAGTGCATGTTGCTGTTGACTCGTCCAGTGGTTTTCCTCTCACACACACCCAGAAGTGTAACATGCGCGTCGGCGTCAGACCAAAGTTACACGGCTGGTGCGACCTGCGTGATGACCCGTTAGCCGCGGCACAACGGTCTGATTACGTTCTGATAACAGCAGCGCATAATTTAGACGACGAAAAAGTTCATAATCTAACCTCGCAAATCATTCCTGAATTCTCAAGGGCCATACTGACAGTCCAAAAAACCGGTAAATACACCAACAAACTTAACAATAAGCCAATGCGCTCTGTGCAAATGCTGGTTCAATGTGAGCAGAACCTAAATTTCTGACATATTGGAAACCGCCTGCTTCTGTTATTTCCCTTCACTGAGTTGATCAGACCATGTGAAATCACACCTCGGGACTTACCTAAGCCCATTTATGCTTTGTCTTCACGCTTCGTCTGCATTCTGTCAAAAATTGACAGGAGGTTTTTGGTACATTCTTATGTAATGAATATAAAGAAGACCAAAATATACGGGCATCAAAAAGAGTATCAATTTTTGCGGTATTGCTCCATGCAGTTGAAATCGTTCCAAATGGTATGTAAAGAGGGAATGATGCGTGATTTTGTGACACATATGTGGTACGAGAAACAATATCAAAGCTAAATGCAGATGGACACCAAAAAAAAACGGGCTGTGTGACATACAAATTTTAGATGCACCTTGTAAGGTCGCTGACCTATGACAGGTCAAAGCCAGCCCATGGTTTCAGTGAAGGCAATTTCTAGGGAATCGTTCAATCTGATACAACAACGGGGTGTTTGACGAAGACATACACCTCTGAGATGCTTTCTTAGGCACCACAAATAATGAATGAGCAAATTACGTTGACCTAAGGTCAGGTATGATGGCCAGACCAAGGCCAAAACCAACCTGATTTATTACTCGAGGGCTTGCTGTATGGGATAGTTTCCGGTGCTCATTTCGAATTCATTGACAGCAGGAACCGCATTCTACATCTTCCTTTGACTTCTTAGAGGTCAGAACAGGCCATTGACCTAAGATGACCCGGGACCAACGTTTTTTTTTAGGAACATACTGCCTAGCGTACTCTTTGCCGCTTATTCAAATGCAAAACGCAGAGAGGTCTTGTATCAATTTGGTCACCATAACCTTCAAAGGGTCAAACAAGGTCAATGACCTCAAATGGGCTTGCGACCTTTTGCTTAGAGACAGTTGCCTAGGTTCTGGGGGCGCTTTGGAGACCAACCCGGAATTTGACCTTTTTTATCTTATTCGACCTGCAGGTCATGACCTAGGAAGCTCAAACTTTAACCTAAGTGAGTTCAGGTACAGGTCAAGACACCATGTAAATTTGGTGTCTCTAGCTTTCTTAGTTCCCGAGATCTCAGAGGGGGGTCCAATTGACCTCACCCCCCTTCTCCCCCCCCCCCTCACCCGAGCGAAGGGTATCTAGCTGGCCAACCGGGCGCGTGTAAAAGCATAGTAATTTCATGACAGTATTATGAGCATGACAAATTTCTAACACCAATAATTTGATGCTGCACTTTTCAATTCCCTTCCACAACACTTTTAAAACAAAACGAAGCAAAGGAATTCAATAACAAAATAACAACAGAATATTCAACAAGCATAAAACGCTACAACAACAAAAAACAGTGGACTCCTACATATCAGCCCACCACCAAGTCAAACACAATAGACATACTTCTGGCTTCTGTTAAGATGGGGTCTGGGAAAACAAACATTTTGTCGCTGTTTCTTACAAAATACCAATGCTTGTTTATATGAAAGTAGCCTAAGGCTAACCTAAAGAGGCCTCACATCATCGCATCCTGTATAACCTGTTTGCATCACAGCAGCAGTCGTGAGTTGCTGATTCTTGCACAATTCCTATTGCCACTTGCCATGCACTTGACCAACTTAACCTAACTTAGAGTAGTCCATATGATGAACATCATCTCAACTCATCTGTCTGTTGACAGCAGCTCTTGTGATAAAAACATGATATTTAAAGCTAGTTTTTGGCTGGTTTCAAGTTGCATTTTCATTCAGTTCATTTGTGTATGCCTGTTAACATCAGACAAAGTTGACAACGCACAAATCAAAAACACTTTAAATCCCTTTGAACAATTTCTTTTGGTTGTCATGGTTAACCTATGTCAAGGGCCATAATGGGTATGCTCCACAAAACAATCTCTGTTCTCCAAAAATAACATAACTTTTAGAAGACCATGTCAGGATTGCTGCTTGCCTTTTCAGCTGCAGGGATATGCATCCATTTGGGCTTGCTTATTCATATTTAATGACAAAGTTTGAGATGCTGGCTTCACATTTTAAATGGGGTGGTCTATTTGTTACATACCAATATTTAACTCATATTATAATTGCTATGCAGCTTAGAGTATCCCTGTGTTAAATATACAGTGCATATATACAGCACAGTCATTTGCCGGTCAGCAAACCATGACAACTATAGAAAACATCTGGTCAAAGCAGCCATGAGGGACCACGTTAAGAAACTTCCGGCAAATAACCAAGAATATGGAACAAAATAAGCCCATTGCATGCCTTGTGGCATCATAATTTGTCTTATGGCAAAACTCGATGCACCAAACCAGAAAATAGCTAACTCTGGTTACCAATCGTGTGTTGAAAGCATGTAAGGTAAGCAATTTCTTGGTCCACAGGAGACTTGCTGACTCCTTCCTGCTCCCCCCAAAACAAAAATTCAGGACCTTTGCGTGGTCTGCTGGCAGACAGAGTCATCCGACTCACCCTCCCCCCCCCCCCAAATATAAATATCAATCATGCTCACCAACCTTCGAGATGAAGATGCGAAACAAGTAAGAGGCTGTGCATGATAAACATCTCCAGAGGGCAGAATTTCGCCATCAAACGCTTCTGTACTAGCTGCGTCATGTCTGTCCCAAGGCTTGATGTGGCAGCATTATGATAGCCTTGCCAGGTAGCCTGGTGAATCAGACACTCGAAAGGTTTGGATTTATCATTATTGAGCACCGCCATGAACCAAGAAAACGGTTAAGCGAGGGTTTAAGAGGGCAAAAATGGCGGCAATAATATGTTCCGTGCTTCAGATTGTCTCCTTCATTTCCTGTGAATTGTTCACGCTTGGGTGCATATCAAACATGTTTGAGCGGCTGGCGAATTAATCCAATTTATGTATGAAATACGTACAAGTTTGCAGTTGGAGCATCTTGCAGAGAAATTAGGCAAAATTTTAAGCAGCAGATGGTGCCTCTAAAGACAATCGAAAAGGAAGGAAGAATAAAGTGGCATACACTGGTATGGTACCAAGAAAAACAAAAGTAGCTAAATCAATATAAATACTGGTACTTTTCTCGAACAATTTCGTTATCAGCTGATTTGACTTCAAATTTGTTAATAAAAGTGCTCAAATGGTGATATTCATCTTGTAAGTTTAATTTAGAAGACATTTCTTGAACTTTTCACTCATGCATTTCGGGAGTGATGCAATTTAGTGGTCAAGTTTCCTTGGGAAAAAAGAAATACGTGGAGTAAAATTATCTACCATGCCTTGCTGGTGTTTGCACCAGGCTCTGCTTTTGTGGTGTAGTGGTGAGACCCAAAAAATAGGGGATGCGTGGAAACCTTGCATTCGGCGCACAGGTTCAGATTGTGATGCATTTTGTAAACAAACCAAACTTAATGCATGCAAGCGGCTGGGGTCGCTAGGGTTCTTGAGCTTGGAGGTACCTGGCGCCCTTGCTCTGTGCATACATAGACATGATTCAGATGTAGGTGAGGCAGGACATAGCCATGGGTCTCCAGGTTCTGCGGAGCCTCGTTTATGCTTGGTGGTTTCAAGTGAGGTCGATTTTGAATGACACCTGAAAACCTCAGAAAGCGAAATAGGGGTTTGGCGTGTGCGATTAGACAATGCCAGGCAGGAGTAAAAAATTCACATAAAATATGGGAAAAAGGAGTGAAAAATCCCTCCTCATAGGGTGTTGCTTTACACCTTAAGTCGGCAATTCTAGGACACTGGATGGTCATGGTGTGCGCTATGGCGCCCGGAATGGCAATCCCCTGTTCTTTAGTAGATGTCGCTAGCTGTTTGTGGGTAGGTGGTGCTGAAAGTTCACATGGTCTGCAGGTGCCGAAGAAGCGAACCGAAACTTGTCGCCCTGATTTACTGATTTGACGGCTGCATTGCAAAGCAAGTCATTGGTGTTACGCAGCACCCGCATGCCAGCTGTTCTGTTTCTCTGTAAAGATCATCCGGTAACTGGCAGTTACGTCACATGCTAACCATATTAATAAAAAACGCGAAAAATATCTAGTCACAACAGACCGCGTGATGGACCTGCATCGCACGTCCAAATCCCCAGCGCTTGATGTAACAGGCTGGGGTAAAACGATCCCATCGTTCGGATATCTTTGGTGGTGGTGTCAGTCCGCGTGAAGACGATCGCGCATGTCGAGCCTCGGATCTGGACACTTTTGTGCCAATAATTAATCTGGCTTAACTCAGTTTGCTCTCTACACTTTATATATATATATATATATACATATATATATATATATATATATATATATATATATATATATATATATGCATTGTGCTTGCCTACAAATTCTGATTAGCCTCAAATATCCAAAAACACATTATCACCAAATGCCGCGTTAGTATTCAGTCGGCTCCTGCCGGCCAGTCGCGTGTGTCAGCCGGCTGCAGTCCCTGTCTCCAGTCGGCTGCAGTCCCTGTCTCCAGCCGGCCTCAGTCCCTGTCTCCAGCCGGCCGCAGTCCCTGTCTCCAGCCGGCCGCAGTCCCCGTCTCCATTCGGCTGCAGTCCCTGTCTCCAACCGGACTCAGTCCCTGTCTCCAGCCGGCCTCAGTCACTGTCTCCAGCCGGCCGCAGTCCCTGTCTCCATTCGGCTGCAGTTGTCCTTCGCCGCTCTGGCACGGGTTCGCCAGGAGCCGACAGGGCGCCGTGCTCCGTCACTCTGTCGCGAGCCCGCCAGGAGACAAGGCGCTGTGCTCCGTCGCTCTGGCGCGGACCCGCCAGGAGACAAGGCGCTGTGCTCCGTCGCTCTGGTGCGGACTAGCCAGGAATCAATAAGGCGCTCGCCCACTTTCGACTGCCAGGAAAACACCACCTCCGTACGTGTATAGGGTATATTCACTGTACACCGCGGCGCTAGCATGACACTCTCACGCAGCGGGCTCGCTCAGAGATCACGGGCTGGTGGCTCTCAAATGCCACTCGGTCGGCGGCGCACAGTCAGTCAGTGGTCCTCACATCCATGGCCGGGTCACATGGACCGCTGGTCTACCGAGTCAGGCCCACCACACACCAGCGCAGCGCGTGCCAGCTAAAACCGGCTCAAACCGGACAAATGTGGGCCGCCGTGTTCACGCCGACGACGGTCGACCACGACCAATCTTTGACGGGGCTGGCCACCGTGCTATGTACAGTTGACACTGACGGCCGCTCGCGGCGGCGTGCACAGACCTTGCCGAGCCCCAGACCACCGCCCTCCCGGGCCGTTGGCACATCAGAATTCACGGCCCCGCAAACGCTTGCGACGCTGACGCCTAGGCTACAAAAGAGCGGGGCTACATGGAAAGACGCCGCCAGTCCACACCGTAGTGCGACGATGAAACGTACCCTGTTTTTCCACGCAGCAGCGCAACATGCCCTTGACCCGAGGTCAGGGTCGTGACGAAGGGAACGCGTCGCCGCACTGGGTCAAGGTTAAAAGCTCTGGGATATCAGCCGGGCCAAGACGTAGCGCAAATGTTATTCGATTATGTAGATCAGCAACGCGCACTTCATACCTTTTACACCGTCGTTTTGGCACTTGAATGGAAAACAAAGTATCATCGGATTTCGCTATCACAAGTATCCTGACGCAGTGCTCGACCAGCAACGCGAGCAATGTCAACCTCACCAGCTGACGGGTAGGTGAGGGACTCGCGCAGCAGCCGGTCAGTAACTGCTGTATAATCTCACAGCTGTCGCTGAAATGGGCACGCAGTACTGAAGCGAACATAGGCAGACACGAGCCCTGCCCAGACGCCTTCTATCTCCGACGTCTCGCCCCAGCGGTCGGACCCAGCCAACGTTGCCGCTACGCTAAACGCTCTCATCCATCAATTGCACTATGTACATGCATATCACAGTCTTCACTTTGCACTGATAAGCAAAGGTTACGTAGCATCGGCACAGATAAGAAGAAGCAATCACATCGCAGGCCGTGGAGACGAGCCCTGCGCTCGCGCCGCTCTCCGCGCGCGGTCCCCTCACCGCCCCCGGTCGGCCGCGGCTGGCGTCAGCGGTCCCGGCGCGCGCCTACGTCTCCAGCACGCACTCGTTGGTGGCCGACCGCTCGGCGGCCGCCCGGATGCGGCGCCACTCATCGACGGCCAGCGAGCACGTGACCATGGGTACGCCGAGCCGGTGCCGCCCCATCAGCAGGTACTGGGCGCGGCCGGAGTGCGCGCCACAGTGGCGCGGCACGTACACGCGTCCCCTGACGGCCGTGTCGGCCGTCGCCGCACTGTCGGCGAACTGCACCGCGGGCCGGTACCGGTCGCTAACGTGGTTGCTCAGGTCCCCGGCGGGCGCGTCGCCAAACGTTAGTTCGCCCGTTCGTTCGGAAGATGTCGTTCGTCTGCCGGATGACGCGCGAAGCGCTCAGCAGCAGCGCACTGCGGTCCAGCCGGTCGTGGTGCTCGACGCCCGTGATCTGGCCGCGCACAACTGCCGACAGAAACGGTCTGTCAACGAGCGGTCACCGAACGGTCACTGGGCGGTCACCGAACGGTCACCGAGTGGTCACTGGGCGGACACCGAGCGGTCACCGAGCGGTTACTGGGCGGTCACCGAGCAGTCACCGAGCGATCACCGAGCGGTCACATAGCGGTCACCGAGCAGTCACTGGGCGGACACCAGCCGGGCCATCGGTCGGGCGCGGCCGCAGCTGGCAGCCGGCACGACACGCGAGACCCCGCGCGGCAGTCCGGTCCGTCCGCGGCCCGGTCCAGTGCAGCTGAAGACGGTCAGTAAAAAGGCGGCTCGGTGGCCGCTTTTCCGCGTTGGTGTCGCCCGACTGTGGGCGTCGTCGCAGGAGGGGGGGGGGGGGGGGGGCACAGGTGGAACGCCGCTTGCTGCAGAATGGGGCGACGTGTTTAACGGGCGATCAGGTCTCCAACAGGGCGACGTGTGGGAGCTGCAAGGAGGCAGCACAATCACGCAAGAGCTGCGAAAGGACAGCACAGTCCGTGAACTATACAAGAAGACGGCACAATGCTATGAGAGTTGCAAGAAGACAACACAATCCTCCGCAGCTGAGGCAGACAACACGAGATCTCGTGCGAGCCGCGACAAGACGGCACGATCCGCCACTACGAGCCCGACAGCTGCTGAGCGTGCCGGCCGGCGGGTCCGAAGCTCGACACAGAGACCGCCCCGCCACTATCCCAGCACACCACCATCTCAGCTTCTTCGGTGAAGCGTCCGGGGCACAATTCACCGACCGGATCCTCAAGAACGGCCCGCGCGCGGGTATGGACGCCAGTCCGCAGACCGGACACCCGGTGGTGGCGCACCTGGCGGTCGTGCCGCGAAGCTCCGCTGGGGCTCCGCAGCGCGTGAGCGAGCGAGCCCGCCTCGCTGTTTTTGTTACGGGACGCGACGCACGTGGCCGGGAAGCGCGTTTGTGAGCCGTCCGAGACTACAGTGGTCACGTTAGCACTCAGGAGCCGTGGAACAACCGGGAACCGAACTCAGGACCTGCGGGAGCCGTGGAACAACCGGATATCGAATTCAGGACCTGTGGGAGCCGAGGGCGCTGACCTTTTGGCCATAACGCCAAAAGGTCCAGCACATATCTCCAGCTGGAGATTCGTAAACGAGGCCAATGACCAAGTGCTATTTCACAGGTGATGACGTGATGACGTGATGACAGAAGTAATGACGGCACACCATTGCACGGGCCCTGCGGCATCGCGGCACAGACAGCATTCGCCAGCCGACACTCGCGGGACATGCTTGGGGAGCTGAGCCAGCTATATGGAACTTCTCGGGCCTGTTCCCTCCATGCATCGTCATACGCCTAATGCACAAACACACGACGCGACCGCCAGTCGCAAAACCTGACGTGATGAACGCCCCATGCTAAAACAGCGCATTCCGCCAGTCACCCCATCGCGACGTTACTCCATCATGGTGGCCTCCTGGTGGATGCGTTCGAGCATCGCTGGAAAACGACGGTTTGGGTCACGCGTCGTTTTTGCTTCGCTTTAGCCATCAACGTCGCCACCGTCAACTTTGTCACTGACGAAAACAAGCAGCGTTCACGAGCCTGCCATACGCTCATCAATGACGGCAGCCTGCGGTCTGGAGCCCGGTCCAGTACTCCCAAACGCTCATCAATGACGGCAGCCTGCGGTCTGGAGCCCCGTCCAGTACTCCCAAACGCTCATCAATGACGGCAGCCTGCGGTCTGGAGCCCGGTCCAGTACTCCCAAACGCTTATCAATGACGGCAGCCTGCGGTCTGGAGCCCGGTCCAGTACTCCCAAACGCTCATCAATGACGGCAGCCTGCGGTCTGGAGCCCGGTCCAGTACTCCCAAACGCTCATCAATGACGGCAGCCTGCGGTCTGGAGCCCGGTCCAGTACTCCCAAACGCTCATCAATGACGGCAGCCTGCGGGCTGGAGCCCGGTCCAGTACTCCCAAACGCTTATCAATGACGGCAGCCTGCGGTCTGGAGCCCGGTCCAGTACTCCCAAACGCTCATCAATGACGGCAGCCTGCGGTCTGGAGCCCGGTCCAGTACTCCCAAACGCTCATCAATGACGGCAGCCTGCGGGCTGGAGCCCGCCCGCCTGGGCTGGAGCCCGGTCCAGTAGTCAGCTCCTAGTCCTCGACCTTTGAGCAGGGCTCAGCAAGTAAGAGCAGGTCAGCACGGCAGCCGGCGGCGGCCGACGCGGTCGAGGCGGCGACTCACCGAAATCGCTGGTGCAGTAGCTGAGCAGCACCTCGCTGTCCGTGCACGGCCGGCAATCTGCAGAGGAGGAGAGGTAGGTCACGGTCGGTCACGGTCGGTCACGGTCGGTCACGGCCGGTCACGGTCGGTCACGGCCGATGACGGTAGGTCACGGCCGGTCACGACGCCGGCGGCGGGCTCGGTCGGTTACCGGCACGGTCGCTCGGCCCACCACGCCACGCGGGCCCGCTGGAGCTCGGGCCCCAGGAAGGCCCTGGAGAGGCCCGCTGGGACTCGGGGCCCCCTAGGAAGGCCCTGGAGAGAGGCTCGCTGGAGCTCGGGGTGACGAGTCGGTGGCATCATCGCCTGTCAGACCGGGCGCCAGTGATCGACACACCACGCCGGCGGGCGGTCATTGCAGAGCGTTCGTAGCTCACCTGTCGCCGCAAACGACCCCGTGCACGCGCGTGTCTGCGGTACGCACAAAATACATGGCACCACGATACCAGGAGGTGAGAAAAGCGCAAGCCGGCACGGTGCCACTGGTGAGGAAGGCCCGACCCTGACCGCGCCGCGACACACAAATACAGCCCGCCGTTTCTCGGCTCAGATTTGCACCCTATTGAAGCGAAATGTAATGGACAGCGTGCACGCATAATGCGGTGCAATTTATCGGCGGCGGACGCGAAAATTTCAATTTTCATCATATCTGAATCATTTGTGCATCTTTAATCAAAAAATAAGTACGCAATTGATTAGCTTACTGAAAAGATAAACATTCATCTGAATTAATCTAATCGCCCGCGCAATCTGAATATTTCGCCGCTGGAGGGCGCCCATTCCGACCCCTGTGCAGCACTAATCTGAATATTTCGCCGCTGGAGAACGCCCATTCCGACCGCTGTGCTGCACTAATCTGAATATTTCACCGCTGGAGAACGCCCATTCCGACCGCTGTGCTGCACTAATCTGAATATTTCACCGCTGGAGGATGCTCATTCCGACGGCTGTGCAGCACTAATCTGAACATTTCGCCGCTGGAGGACGCTCATTCCGACGGCTGTGCAGCACTAATCTGAACATTTCGCCGCTGGAGGACGCTCATTCCGACGGCTGTGCAGCACGCTCTTCTCCGCAAATCCTGCCAGCGATGATCAGTGTCCTCCCGGTCGTCTCCCGAGTCCGCTGTTCGTGACTTCAGACAGCTGACCCACCTCCGGACCACCAGAGGGGAGGGGTGGGAGGGGGGGGGGGGGTACGGCGTCGCCAGCGGCGGGGAGCCCGCCGTACCAAACGGGACAGGAGTATGTGGCCGGCGGCGCCCCCTCTGGCGCCCATTTTGGCGCCGCCCGCACGACGTCCCTGCGGACGGCGGACCTCTGCCATGGCCGATGACCTCAAGAGAGAGCAGCCGGGCCTTTCGGCCATGACTGGGCTCCGGGGGCCGCCCAGCAGGGACAGGTGGCGCGCCCTGCCACTGCGCTGGGCAGGCGCGGAGACGTTCGTCCCAGCGCCGGCTAATGCCACCACAAGCCGCCTAATGCTCGTACAGGAGCCAATGGCAGCAGCGCCGCTCAGGACGGACTGAAAACTTGTCATCAGCCGGTTCAAACACAAACATTTCAACCGCCTCAAACCAACACCACAAAAGCCTTTGCATTCATAACTCATTCATAATGCAAACGCAGCGTTTCGCCAGTGGGGATCAACAGCGTCCATCCGCTTCCCCCTCCCCCCCCCCCCCGATTCGCGCGCCTTTCGCCACCGAGGTCAGGTCGTCACGCCCTCGCCCCTCGCCCTGCCCTCAGGCGCATGTCTTCCATCCGCGAGAGATCCGCGCATCCGCAGCGTGAGCGCCTAAACTTGGCGAGCAGCGCGGCACACGGCCCGCCAAACGGCCCCCATCAAGGTGGGCCTGGCGAGCGGCGCGGCACACGGCCTGCCAAACGGCCCCCATCAAGCTGGACCTGGCGAGCGGCGCGGCACACGGCCCGCCAAACGACCCCCATCAGCCGGACCCGGCCGCCAGTCCCTCCCGATCACCCAACGCAGTAGCACCGTCCGACACTTTTACGACATTCCCCGACAGGAGCCTATCTTCCGCGCGCGCGCGCCGTTCGGCGCCGCGTCCGGACAGGAGTGGTCATCCATCTTGGGAGGAGGCGGGCGCGGCGGCGGCCGCCCGGTCGGTGAAGGGTTGGCCGGCCCGTTACCGGCGCCCTCGCCGCCGGTGGCGCGTCTGCCGGGGGCCTGAAGCCGTCGCCCGGAATGTTAATACCGCCGCCTGTTGGGACACTGGGCGCGGCCGCCGCGGGCCAGCCCGTCCGACCCGTGGCGGCGCGGCATCGCTCCCGCTGCCACAGAAGACAGGCGCCCGGAGAGATGACCTCAGCACGCCGCTCTGCTACCGGCAGGGCGGCCGGCCCTGCCCAGCCGGCGGCAGCGCCGCTCGACCGTGACCGGTCACTTCGGGTCAGGCCGAGCAGGTCACGGCTGAGGCCGCGGCGCGACACGGCCGGCGCGCCTGTCACGGCACTGATCTGTCACCACTCTGTCACGGCGCTGAGCTGTCAGCAGTTGTCACGGTGGTAACCTAAGCACTTGCTGGTTTGTCTGGCTTTTGAAACGTTCGCCTTTCTCCCGGGCAGGAGGAGGCTTTCTTTCTTGGACCGGCCTGTGTGACCGTAGGCGGATATTCGCCGATCCAGCCGCTGCCTTCGTTCTATTATCTACTCCATCTGTTTTGCCGCGTCGCAAAGTCCGCCACAGCAGCGAGCGCCTAACACAATTGCTGCGCAGGGTAACGCAACCGCCGCGTTGAGAGGCGCGCGTCAACCTGCGCTCCGCCGGAGGGCTGAGGACGCGGCGCTGCAGCACGCCCAGATACGCGCCTGCACAGCCGCGGTCCGCTGGCGCGCACGCCGGCGACTTGCAGAGGTCACTTCCGGGGATGTGCCAGAGCGGCCAGAGGTTCACCGGCGCTGGCGGTAGGACACGCGCGCGTTGCGGCGCGTCGGTCGCGTGACCGCCCCGGGCACTTCATTCGAGGAGCACGCAAGGCTGTGACTTGGAAGCCTCCGCTCATTACGTGCGGTCAAACTCATGTTTGCGCGGCGGCACCGGTCTGCAGCATGGAGCGTCACATGGGCTGCTGGTCCTGGTCCCCTGTGTGCCCCTGGTCACTTGGCACCCGCCGCCTATCAACAAGCCCGCGCGGGACAAATCGCCGGCCAGGCGCCGCCAGCGCAACTGCCGCTGACAAGGCACGACGCCGGCGCGCTGCCCAAAACAATCCCCGGCTGTAAAACAACACCGACAGACATCGGGCACGGGTCAGGGGAGGGGAGGGCAGGGCAGGGGGCGGTCCCCGTGCCGCGGACAGCGCGGCGCCTCCCGCCTCGCGCGGGGCGCCGCGCCCGCCCGCGACGGACTGGGTGGCTCCAGTGTCGCCGGGTCAGGCGCAGGCGGCGCAAAAACACCCACGGTCAGGGCCGAGGAGCGGGGGACGCGGCTGCACCCGTGCCGCAAAAACGGCGGCCACGCTCGGCTCCGGGCGATGGGGCCATCGGGAAGCTGCCGAAGGACGAGCCGTCGCGCCGGCCGCCCGTGGCAGCCAGGTGGTTAGGGTTGCGGCGAGGCTATTTTGCGAGTGGCATCACGTGGTCTCCAGATGATGACGAACGATGAAGAGCCGTCTCAGGCGGTCACCCACCAATGGAGTTATCCGGCAGCCCAAGAGTGGAGCTGCCACAGACAGCACCAGTGTGGTGCCGTCATGTGAGCGCCAGGCGAAGTTTGCCATCATGTGGCCGCCGGGTCACATTTGGCATCAGGCGGTTATGGGCTGATGGCCACCTGATGGGCTGACGCACCATCAGATGGCCCCCTGGTGGCGAATCCATCAGGGGACAGAACGGTGTCATCAGAACCATTAGCCTGCCTGCGTCGCCGACCCGGGCCGCGGGTCGGCCCTCTGACGGTTACCGTGGTGAAGTGGCGGGGGGGGGGGGGAGGGGGGGAGGGACGGACCGGGCTGCGGGTCGACCCTCTGACGGTTACCGTGGTGAGGTGGCGGGGGAGGGGGGGGGAGGGACGGACCAGGCCGGGGGTCGACCCTCTGACGATTACCGTGGTGAGGTGGCGGGGGGGGGGGGGGACGGGGGAGGGACGGACCGGGCTGCGGAACCGACACGGACCGCCCGAGGGCTGGTCGGACCCACGCCCAACCGTGGTTCCGCCCCTGGGCCTGTCCCGGCCCCACAGGCTCGGACGGACGGGCGAGGGTCACGCCGCGTGCCGACACGTGGTCCGGCTGGGCTGAACAGGCCGAGCCCTCCCCTCCGACCACGTGCGGCCACAGACCAAACAGCAGGAGCGGTGGCAGGGGCGGCGGCGGGGGCGGCGGCAGGGGCGGCGGAAGAAGCGGGGGCAGGGACGGCGGCAGGGGGCGGCAGGGGACGGCGGAAAGAGCGGCAATAGGGGCGGTGGCAGGGGGCGGCGGAAAGAGCGGCAATAGAGGCGGTGGCGGGGGCAGGACGACAGAAAGTCGACCGATGCACCATTCGGTGAACACCACAAATACCGATTAGCGTTCAGTGCTATCTTCCTCCAGAGGGCCGTTCGCATCTTGTATCGTACAGCCGATAGCGGTCTCCTTCGCTGATAGCGGGGCCCGCACAACTGCGTAGCATCTAGGTAAGCCCGCACTGCGCAGTTGTGGGACATATAAGTGACAGCCACTGGCGCCACAATCACTACTCCAGCGCACAGGCGTCAGCGTCGTGTGGCCTGAAGTGTGATGGGCGAGCATCGCAGGCAGCCAAATGTCTGACCATAATGACCTGCGAGCTGCAGGGCTTAATCACCGATAGCAATAAGCCTGAGCTATGCCTCCCCATCATCAGGTCATCGCCGACTTCAAATAGGGCCGCCTCATGCTGCACACCACGTGCCCGGACGCTGTCGGGCTGCTCCGCTGTGAAGATGTGCGACCACCGCCGGCACATTTGTCTCCCCGGGTGACGGTTCGTCTTCAAAGCAGAATACATATTTGTTCCCGCACCCTTCCCCTCTCGCCCCCCTCCCCTCCCCGTCCTCCCCACTCTATGCCACCTGTTCTCTGGACGTTGGCGGCCACCGACCCCCGAGGCAGGGGGGGGGGGGAGGGAAGGAGAGTAAAGTGGTTCAGTTACCCGACACGGACGACGGGCCTATTTCAATATGCACAGAGCCGACCAATGTCGGCGAGGGTTGAGATGAACGGCCTCCCGTGGCGGCGCAGTGTTCACGGAAGACCGGGTCTGCCGAACAAAGACCATCACAACGGGAATCGGGCTCGAGCTCGAGGAAACCAGCCGAGCCAAATGGCCGGAGCCCGCGATACAAGTGGGGTCAAAATCAGTCCTTGAAGGGAAGCCCCCGCTACCGCTGCGCCCACCGTCCGACTGTGTTACGGCTCCTCCAGTTACAATACGGGAGAGAAGCGGCGGATCTTACTGTCCCCGGGCGACAACGCATTAAGTGGATGGCCAGGCCGCTCTCCTGTCACTCTTGTCTGCGTACCCCCAAAAGGTCACCGTGATAGACAGCGACGGCACGCGAGTACAGCGGCGGGCCACCGCACACCTGACTAATGCTCCTACGCCAATACTGGCCATACGAGAGGCCAATACATCCATACTGGCCTCTCGGAGCTAGCCATGACACAATCCTCCACTAGACTCACCCCTCCACCTTCTACCGCTCCGCACCACCCGTAACATCATGCGTATGCATGTCCATGGTGACCACACTCGATGCCACTAACCGTACCACCCGTACCACCGGTGCCACCCAAGACATCATGACATGATGTTTTGTCAGCAGAAATGGGCCGACCTGTCCCGTGTGACTTGCACACTTGCAGCAATTCCAATAGCGTTTTGGCTGTTGCCACCGAATCAATTTTACATCGGAATGAATTCCTGCACTGGGTCACACCCCGTGAGTGCAAATCGGAGTTGGCTGAAAGCTTGGCCGCAGCGCTGAGAGTCCAAGTAGAAGCCAGAGTCGGTCCCAGCCAGGCGAGATCTGAAGCAGACCTGGTGACGGGATCTGACCCCAGATCTAGATCCAGAATTTGGTGCAGTGCGGGCCGCAGCGCCGCGCGACGGCCAGCATGGGGAGGATTTCCCGCGACGGCGCAGACGGCGCATGGGGCCTCCATCTCGTACCAGGGGCGTGGTTTTGCAACATCAGTTGGTGGGGAGCGGTGGAATCGGCTAAAAATGACTAGATCTACGCCCATCTTGACGCAAAGCCGAATTTCTCCACGGATTTGGCCCACTTCCCTTTCCCTTGAGCCAGATTTAGCCCAATTTCCGTTAGAAGGTGGAGACGGAGGGCGCTGGCGGCATAGTTGAGGTCAGAGCTCTTTCAAGCTGCCTACGAACTGGTGTCCATCGGGGTTCATCGTGCTCTCCCTCCCTCGAAGGTCGCAGGGGCATAGCTTCGCAAAACGAGGTGGGAGGCTGAACAGTGCAAAATAACGCAACTTCCCCAAACGCCAACAAAATGGCCTCTCTCTGGATTCGGCCCACTTTCTTCGCATAGTTGTGGTTGGGGGCTGAAGTTTGAATTGAGGGGGGCCGAATCCCCCACCCCAACATAAAAAGATATGGGGGCATATATCACCAAGGTGTCAGCCTCGCGCCTTTGCGATCACCGTCTTCGAGAACACTGCTCTAGCGAGTAGATGTTCCCCAAACAGCGCATGATAACTTGGCCGTTTCCCCAGACAGCCGTGGCGACACTCAGCATTTGACGCCCCTAAGGCAGCGGTGCAGTTTCGTGTTCCGTTGAGGGAGACGGGGCGCCGCCTCCCAACTTTGGCAAAAAGTGGACCGAACTCGTAAACTCGTAAAAAACGCTTTGGGCTTATTTGGGGGGGGGGGCAGGATTAACCAATTGCCCCTCCTTAGCATCCAACCCATTTCGCGAAACTAAGCTGCCTCGCGGCGCCACGGGAGCCGTCTTCCCCATCAGCCGGCCTCCGCGTTGGCGGCGGAGCTGATACGTCGAAAGGCCGCGCCCGTGCAAGACTTGACTGTCTGCAGCGCGCGGCCAATACCGATCAGCCAATCAGCGCCGCGTCGCCATAGCAACCGGGCGGGGCGGTGGCGTGTGCGGCGCCGCGTCGCCGCCGGCGCTCGGCGGCGGGCGCCCGCGTCACATTCCTGATCGGGCGCCGGGGGGAGCAATCATCGCCGCCCCCCGCTGCCCCGGCCGGCCCGCGTCTCCGGTCAGGTGAAAACAGGGGAGCAGGGGAGCGCCAGCCGACCCCCGAGCGCGCAGGGCGGCGGGTCGACTGGTGGCCGACCCGGGTGGCGTACGGCGCGCCGCCCGAACCCACACAGAACAGCCCGAACAGCCCGACGCCCAGTTCGGCGATATAGAATGCGAACACGGACCTCGGTGCTCTGAGACTGGATGGACGCACTTTTTGTTGTTGTTGTTGCGGCAACGTGTGATCACGATCTCGGATCAGCGGCGGATCCAGAAACGCCCAGAAGGCGAAACTTTGGAAGCTAAATACAAACAAAGTTTCAAACGTTTCAGATATCACTTACTTTACTCCGAGGAGTGCTAGGAGTGGGGAATTGCTTTCATTTTCCACAAAACTTGAAGAGGGTCCATTTAGCCCGCTTCTCTACCTCTTGGGGGGGGGGGGGGGGGGGTATTGCCTCTCGTTGCTCCCCAACCGGAGCCACAGTGCTCCGCACGCGGCGTGACCGTCTTGGGTCAGACTCCAAATTTGGGAAATACAAGTCGCGCACGAAGATAACTCCCAGCGAACGACCCACCCTATCCGTTCCTCCTCCCCCTTCCCACCAGCGACGCTGACATGACCACCACTCTGACTCAGCAAATCATATTCGCAGATAGCATCGCGCCGCCGCTTTCGTCTCGGCCGCAGAGCATTT
Source organism: Pollicipes pollicipes (assembly GCF_011947565.3). Taxonomy (NCBI): domain Eukaryota; kingdom Metazoa; phylum Arthropoda; class Thecostraca; order Pollicipedomorpha; family Pollicipedidae; genus Pollicipes; species Pollicipes pollicipes. The sequence continues at coordinate 24,399,235 of NW_023597055.1, forward strand.
CCGCCGGGCAGCACCCACCGACGCGCGCCACGCGCAGTCGTGCCGAACGTCCGGTACGGCCGGCCGGCGCCTGTTGGAGGACGGCCGGCGTCTGTTGACGGCCGTCCGGCGCGGCGGCGCGGTCATGTTGGCCGAGTCGCTGCTGCGCCACAATGGCCGCCCGGCTCATCGCCGACAAAGCGCGCACAGTCGTGTCTGTTTGAAGTCGGCCCTGCCGGCCGGCGCTGCTCAAACAAACACCTGATTGGCGATTCAAGTCACGTGCACTGGGCAGATCCCGCGGCGGGGGATCGGGGGGGGGGGGGGGGGGCTGCAGACAGCTGGCTTCTTATGGGGAATGCAGCATCGCTGGCAGATGAGAAAACACAAATAATCCACCTGTTTCACCGGACACGACGATCTCAAACGTCTCTCTGGATGCACCAATGCTGCTGTTGGCATGCGACTGGTCACGTTCCGCAGGCGGTACAGCTGATTGTCGTCCAGAGGCAGAGCAGCAGCAACACCGCCGTCGTGCTGTGTGCGAAGGGGCCCATCCACTCGCCCGCCGTGCTCCACGGCTCACCAAGGGCTCCCAGATTCTTAAGCAGAGAGCTGCATAGATCTGGGCACTTTGTGGCTTCGGTGGCAATGCGGTTGGGTGGAGCCAGGGGTCGGGAAGGAGCCAGCTGATGCATCGGGAAGGCCCGACGTCTTGGAATTGTTCAGGAGACGTCCTTCACATTGCGATGGGAAGAAGGTAAGGCTCTGGAGGCTGCCCCCACCCTGGTTCCATTTTTGGTGACAGCGATGATGTTGCGTTGCCACCAGCATCAGCACCAAAGCAATTCATTTTTCATTTGTCCCCGCAAAAGGCACAAAGTTTAAGCCGCTGACCAGCGGTCGCCACCGCGCATCCAACTCAGGAGACGCCTGCGAGCGGTCCCACCGCTGCCGCCAGTGCACCAGGAGGCCTCGGCGCACTTGGGGGGGGGGGGGGGGGGGCGCTGTGAAGCCGTCACGTCAGTGTGACGCCCGACCAAAAATACGCGGCGTGTTTCAAACACGCTCGAATCTTTCAGGCGTCACGTCCTGTGTCGCTCCTGAAGACAAATGTTTGGTGACGAATATAGCGGGGAATGCGCCGTCAAACAGCAAAGCAAAGAATAGACTAGGGAGATCAGCCCCGCGCCCTCATCACGGGCCAGCGCCTGCCCCTAAATCACGGCGGAAAGGACAAAGAGGCTAACGTCGAAAGGTTGTTCCGTTAGCCAGCGAGCGAGACCTCAGCGGCCAGCAGCAGCCGGCGCTCACCCTCGCCAGTGACGTCAGCCTCGACGGCCGAGCCGCCAACAGGTTCGATTAAGAGGCTTAGCGCCCCGGCGCGGCCGGCCGCCCTCCAGGGGTGGCTCGAGACCGAGCTGACGGGCAAACGCCGCCCCGGCGCGGCCGGCCGCTCTCCAGGGGCGGCTCGAGACCGAGCTGACGGGCAAACGCCGCCGGCTTCTGCGGCCCGGCGCGGCCGCTGCGGCTGGCTCGTCGTCGCGCTCCGCGCGCCGCGGCGTCGCGAGCCTGCCGGTGCCGCGGCGCTGTAGGTCCGGCCGGCCGGCTGACGTCAGGTGAAGGGTGACGGGCCGGGCGGCATGAGGTCAGCACGCCGCCGCCGCCGCCGACACACGGACCATGTTTGCGCCATGTGCGCCGCCGCGGCCGGAGCCCGGGGCGGAGCCGCGCCCGGAGCCGTGCCCGGATCCATGCCCAGAGCCGCCCCCGGAGCCGCGGGCGGAGCCGCGCCCGGAGCCGTGCCGGAATCCATGCCCGGAGCCATGCCCGGAGCCATGCCCGGAGCCATGCCCGGAACCGTGCCCGGAGCCGTGCCCGGAGCCGTGGCCGAAGTCGGCGCCGCCGCAGATGCGCCGGTGGACCAGCGCCGGCGGACCAGCGCCGCCTGCTGGCTCGGCGCTGGTCCGCCGCCCTCAGGCCACAGTCCCGAATGCAGCCATCACTGCTGGTCTCTCCCTCTCAGCCCCACGCCGCCGTCCACGAAGCATCTAAGCAGCGTCCGACAAAAGCCTTGACGCGGGGCTGCAAGGCAGGCACCGGCGGCGGCAAGCGTGGACACAAATGGCATCAGCCACGGCGGGATGGATACGGTGCCGTGGGTGCGCAGGGGTGCTTCTGCGCTGTACAGGGGTGCACTGTCCCGCGGTCTTCCCCGTCTCCGTTCGTGGCGGCTCGGTGCAGACGGCAGCCAGTCACCAGAGGCAGTGTCCACAAGACGATCCAGTGCCACCCTGTCGCCGCGCCGGCCGTGGCGTGCAGGGGCGGCGCATTTTATACACAGCACCACTACTCGGCTCCGGACCGGTCAATTGTCCTCCAAATAAGGACGGCGATAGATAGCCGCCGCTGCCGACAGAGCAGCGGCAGCCCCGCGCCCCGGCGACAGGCGGCCGCCGTCAGCTCTGCCGCCGACCGAGCGGCGCGCGCACACCGCTGAGGGGTTGACCTGACCTCGCGCCGGTCAGCCGCAGCCGACGACGCTGCCGCTCCGGGTCCACGCTCCACACGGACGGCAGGCAAAGCCTCATCCGGCTGGATTCGTCACTCAGCAGTGATTTCAAGTCAGGCAGACCCCGCTCGGCCATCGTCGCTGAGCCCGCGTCCAGCGGCGTGGCAGCCGAGCTGACCGCTCGGCTGCCCCGAGCGCCCCCTCGCGGTCGGAGCGAACGAGCCGCCGCCGCCAGAGGGCGCGCCCGCCGATCAGCACCCGTCCGCCCGTCGCCGGCACAGCAGCGGTCGAGGCCGATACTCGGCGGCTCCAACCGCTGACAAGGCGGCCCTGGCGGTCCCAGCCGGCTCGGACGGCACGGCACGGGACGGCGCGCGCCCGCCTGCAGCAGGCCCGGTACTCCACTCGATGACGGGCAGCGGTGGCGGCGCAGGCAGCAGAACGCCCAAGATCAATGACGACTCGGGTACCGCGGGCTTGGCGCGGGTTCGGATCAGGTGTGAATCGGGTGTGAACTGGGTGTGATGCGGGTGTGAATTGGTTGTGAGTCGGATGCTAGGCAGGCGCGGGTCGGGTGGTTAGGCGCCTCCCCTCATCTTAGACTTCGCTTTCCCTCCCTACTTTGATAAGAAAGGGTGACTGAATCTGTGACGAAACCCCTAACTGACGAATTCTGCCAAAGACTTCTTAATTTTCGCTGCTGAACCTACTCCCCCCCCCCCCCCCCCACACACCACCTTACACAACTGCGCTGCGGCTCAAGTGGAGTGTCCGGTGTCCAGTCAGCTGGGACCAAGCTGGAGTAGGTCCCAGCTGGCTGGGCGGGGTGTCAGTTGTCCAGTTAGCTGGACCCAGCCGGAGTGGGTCCCAGCTGACGCCGAGTCGTCCAGCTCGGGTCCGCCGGGCACGGCGGACCGGGTTCAGGTTCGGATTCGGTCTCGGCTCCAACACCACAGATCGGGCCGAAGCCGAAGGCCACGGCCATCTGGGCCGTGTTAACAGCCACCAGATCCGTGTCGGTGTCAGCCAAGGCCTACAGCGCTCGTTCGGGGCGGATACAGCGCAGTCAGCGCCGGCTCCGAGCCGATGGCTGTTTGTTCGGCTTATCTGGTGCTGACGACAGAAGCAGGCCCGCTCACAGGAGGCCCGCTGAAACGTTCCGTCACCGACCAATCAAATAGCTCGAGCGGGACATCGCGTCTCGCTGGATAACTGATAATCCCAGGAGCCAAACCTCACGGAAATAGTGATGGGGACGGGCGAGAGGATCACGTTTGCCCAAACATACGAAGGCTTTATGGGCAGGTTCGGTGTCTGACGGCTTTCCGGTCGCTTACACCGCCTATCGATGAGTGAGATAAACATGGGGAAAGGACAACCTATCACGAAGAGGCACGGTTCCTCCCATGGCCACTCGTGGTTCCAATCGTGTGGACGAAGTCGTGTGGACGAAAGGCAGCCCCGGCCCGCTATCGCTGCATCTCAGTAGAAGCCTTCAAAGGCTTTAAGCCTACCAAATCCGTTCTGTGCTCACATGGTTCCGACAACGAGCAGGAAATTCCGCCCTTAAAGGCAGTTTTTAAACCCTGGCAAATCCCCAACAGGTGGCACACTGTCAAAATCAACCTTTGCCTCCAACACACTGTCATTGGCCTAAACATGCCGTCGAAACTGGAGTACCACTGTCAGGCATTCCAATCCCACCATGCCAGCGTTCGGATAAATCCTTCACACACTTGGTGCGCCATAAAGAGCCCTGTGAGAAAAAGCATGCAAAATAAGCTCTGGTGTTACGCCGCAACCTCCCACACCATGAACAGGACACAAGTCACCCACAGGCCCTTAACCACAGACCAGCAGCGAAACACGCAGCATCAAATGAACAATGCTAAGCAGCAGAAGCACGTCTGATAAACCATGGGAAGTACACCGGTTAACCCCGCGGAAGTACGATGGCTCAACCAGCGGAAGTACACCGGTTAAAGCAGCGGAAGCACGCCGGTTAAGCCAGCGGAAGCAAGCAAGTACGCCATCCAAACCTTCAGTTGAACCAGAAGCATGATGGTTGAGTCAGATGAGGGGCGTTGTTCAAATATGCCAAAGTAAGTCAGCCAGACCAGCAAAAATACGCCGGTTAAACCAGCGCTTAAAGCAATATCACAGAGCAGCATGCATCCAGCGTCACACAGTCCGGGTGAGTGTCACCCCCACCCCCGCGACGGCCTGTGAGCCAGCTGGACACGTGACGTCACGCAGCCCAGCCGTCAGCCGCCGTGACGTGCGTGGTGGCCCGCCACGGCCGGGGTCACGGCCGGGGTCAGCTGAGCGGCGTCGTTCAGCGACACAGCCGGCCTGGTGACGTCAGCGTGGATGGGGATGGGAGAGGGAAGGTACCGCCAGTGGCCACGGTGACGCCCTCTCCGCCCCCCCCCCCCCCTCCACCCCTTCCACAGTCGCATCCCACCGTGCCCGTCCGCTGGAAGGAGCGCCACGCTGCGACATTCTATCACGACCGAAAGTGAGAAAAGCTAGGCCCGGCCTCACAACGTCCGGACAGATGTCAACAGTCACGCCGACTGTCCAGACTCGAGCAGACTCCGCCAGACTGTCTAGGACTCGGGCGGACTCCGCCAGAGTGTCCAGACTCGAGCGAACTCCGCCAGACTGTCCAGACTCGAGCGGACTCCGCCAGTGTCCAGACTCGAGCGGACTCCGCCAGGACTGTCCAGACTCGAGCAGACCCCGACAGACCATCCAGACTCGAGCGGACTCCGCCAGACTGTCCAGACTCGAGCGGACTCCGCCAGACTCCAGACTCGAGCAGACCCCGCCAGACTGTCCAGACTCGAGCGGACTCCGCCAGACTCGCCGGGTCTAACACATCACGGCTTTCGCCGCGCTCCAGCAGACCGAGCTGGACCAGTCAACTCGCATTTACGCGAGCAACTCTGCACCACTTAGAGCGATACTGCATCTTTGGGAGCGACACTGCACCACTGGGAGCGACTCTGCACCCCAGGGAGCGGTTGCAAAGTGCAGTGCCGCCGGGGCGCGCTGCGTCGCGGCCGGACTCCGCCCCGACACCGGACTCCGGACTCTGGACTCCGGACCGCAGCGCTGCTTACCCACGGCGGCCTCTCCGAGCTCGCAGATTCGATCTCGTTCATCTGCGAGTCGTCGCCGCCCCTCAGCGCTGCACGCCGCGTCCCGGCCCGACGGCCTCCGCGCCGAGCAGCGCCGCGCGTGCGGAGCGGGCCGCGCTCTGTCACCCCTACATGCCCTCTCTCCGATCTGGCACGTCATGCTCGGCGCCCTCTGCTCTGCATGCCGCCGCTTCTCCCTCCCGCCGTTCGGCCGCCGCGCTATCGTCCCTATCACTGACACAATCTGAATGTGGCTAATTATCCAACAAAATACCGCTGGCAGATCGGCGCCGACGTCCGCGGGCGCTTTATTAACGGCCGCGCTCGCTCTCGCCCTGCCCGGGGCCGGGCGTCGCGCGTCGCTGGGTGTCGGCAGGGGCGCCTTCAGGTCCGCCACAAGCCCCGCGCACCCCCACACACCCACACCCACACCCACACACACAAACGCTCCCCGCCCCACCAGCCGCGTCGGCCTAGTGACACCTGTCGGGTGATCGGGTCGTCCTTTGACCCTCAAACGTTCCGTGCCCGGGCGCGCCCCTGGAGGTGCGCGCCCCGTGTAGGCCGTGCTGTGTCCAGCCCAGGCGTCATCTGCGAGTGAGGCTTGCAGCCATCAGCGTAGCCGTCGGCGGCACCCCGTCCAGGCCAACCGCTGACTCCAAGCGCGAGGCAAACTATTGCTATAACTGATATCTGCCGGACACCCGGGAGACGCCTGCGAACCCTGCATCAGAGGGTGTTGTGTGTTTCCGGAAAAGAAATCCGAGCGCTGCGAGCGCTCAGGCGCGTCTCTTCAGGCCGGCCATGGAGCCGGAGTCCCGTCCATCTCTGGGTCAGCATCCTCTGAGAGATCAGACCGGCCATGGCGCCGGATCCCCGTCCATCTCTGGGTCAGCATCCTCTGAGAGATCAGACCGGCCATGGCGCCGGAGCCCCGTCCATCTCTGGGTCAGCATCCTCTGAGAGATCAGACCGGCCATGGCGCCGGAGCCCCGTCCTATCTCTGGGTCAGCATCCCCTGACAGACCCCTCAGCATCCCTTGGGCGGGCTGCGTCAGCCGATTCTGATCTCAGCGGCGTCCGTTGATTGGATAAAAACGAGTCCGCTCGATCACGCACGCCGCCCGGCCCTGACACGGGGGAATCCGGAGTCCTCCGGCCGCCACCCAGCTGGCCGCGACACCGGTCGGCCGGTTGGCCGCCGCCGGCATCAGTTACTGAGCTCCTCCGCCGGCCGTCCACTGGCGCTGGTTCGGCCGGGGGCATAACCTCGAGGTGTGTTCGGCCCGGGGCGCGACTCCAGGTGCACCCGACCGCCAGGGGCGTGGCCCTGAGTAGCTCACTCTTGAGACGCGCGTCGCCGAACGGGCGGAAGCTGGCCCGGCCAGTTTCACCGCCTTTGCCCCGGTACATTCCCGGCGCACGTCACCCTCGTCACACCTCGTCAGCGCTGGCGTGGCGTCACATCCGTCACGCCGACGGACGCTCGTCGGTGGCTGGATTCCTGGCGCGACGCCGTCGCTCCAAATCGCACGGAGGGCGGCAAACGGACAGACTTTCGTAAGACGCTCCCGTTTCCGGCGACCGAAGCCTGCGCCAGCAAAAAGTAATGCAGGGCATCACGATACGCGCCTACGCTCGGAAAGAACGCGCAATGCCGCCTGCTGGGAGTTCGCGTGACGCATCAAGGATGAAGAGAAACTCTCCAAAACAGCCGCCTACCTTGAGCGGTATGGACGGCCAACATTTCCTCGCCTCACGTCGATACAGCTCGGCGATGGGGCAAGGGAGTGAATAAAAAAGATCAGTGCTCGGCAGCTGAGTCGCCGGATTGCATAATCGTACGCACGGAGGAAGCTGCGTGCCCTATGTATCGCTGACCCTCGGCAAGTGGCGCAACTACCGACCCGACCGACCCGAACTCAGAGTCGCGTGGCTCTGCGACTCAGCACCGCGACTCGGGCCGCGCGCTTTGATGTGGCGCGCCAAATAATTGGCGCCACCATGTGGCAGCGGGAGCGCGGCCGGCTGACCTTGAAACAGGTGGCTGGCTGGCCGTGCCGCGGTCCTGGTCGCCGGGACGGGCCGGCCTCCTGCCGCTGGTTCAGTTTGTGGCCACGGGGGACGCACCGCAGGGGACGGTGGAACAAGCCACCCGCGGCCACCGAGGCAGCGCCAGCAGCCTTTGATCGTCCCCTGACGCGTGTAGTCGATCGCATCGCTTGCCGGCGCAGTGGTCAGCATCAGAGGAACATGAGTCATGAGCAAAACTGAGATGCACAGCACCACCGTCATAAGCTGGCTCGCACGACTACATCACTGCTCGGCGCCCTGAGCAGGAGCGCCTTCCTCTCACCGAGTCGCAGGCCCCACAGAAATAAATCACTTGGAAAGCATCCACACCCGATCGTGCCGGCTTGCCCACCAAGCAGTTTCCAACCCCCGCGCACCCTGCACCACGGCCCTGCGAGACTGCAACGCAGTGCAACCAGCGGCGTGCGGCCTCGGCGCACCCGCCCGCACCGCCCGCCGGACTAATCCGCTTGTTGCGTCTCCGTCCCGGTCCCGGCCCATCCCGCACCTGAAGCCGACGGCCCCGGCCGGCAGAGGGGAGGAGCGCAGGCAGAGCGGAGGGGGCCGCGGGCCGGCCAGTCAGCTCCGCGTGGCCGACGTGACGCTGGCGCGTGCCGTCTGGGCGGGTCACGTGGCCGGCATCCGCCCGCGACCCGCGCGGCTCGGGCCGAGTCACGTGACCGCGCGCCGCGCCGCGGCGGGAGAAGCGGCGGCGGGCGGTGGCGAAACGCGTTAGGTTGACGCCGCCGGCCCAGGCCGGGCAGGCGCACGAGTGGAAATGCCGACCGGTTTGCGCGGCGGCAGCTTTGTCCCGTTGCGCCATTCTCCTCCGAGGGCGCTGGTTCGACGTTTCTGAGCGTGATTTATGCACCCAGCGAGGTGATGCAGCCGAAGGGTCGATGACGAAACTAATGCAGTGCAGATCTGATTCGTTCAGATGGTGGGGGGGGGGGAGGGGTAAGGAGCGAGATTATAAAAGTGGCTACCCATTATAACATTGGAAAGGAACGCTCTGCCAGTGCAATGATGAAAAATCGCATTCCTCAGCAATGTAGAGGAACGATAAGACACATGACGCTGGAATATCGAAACGTGGCAACATCGTGCGTGCATGAAGTGAATGCATGCATATATATATATATATATATATATATATATATATATATATATATATATATACGAACTACTGAAAACAACTAACGAAGTCATCATCACGCAGGAAGGGCGGAACGAAGAAGAGGGCAGAGAACGAATAAAAGGATGGCAAGCAGCGAGAACGCATGCACACGAAGAGGCCGTGAGATCGAGGGCGATACAGCGAAAGAGCGAGAAAGCCAGAGAACACGGAGACAAAAGAAAAGACGAGGAGAAACAGATCGTGTGAAATGCCTGATAAGAGGGGGGGACAGGATAGAGCCGGGCGACCTGGACCAGCCCGGCTCCGCCTGATAAGAGGGGGGGAGGGACAGGATAGAGCCGGGCGACCTGGGGCCAGCCCGGCTCCGCTGATAAGAGGGGGGGGGGGACAGGATAGAGCCGGGCGACCTGGACCAGCCCGGCTCCGCTGATAAGAGGGGGGGGGGGACATGATAGAGCCGGGCGACCTGGACCAGCCCGGCTCCGCTTCGCCGCCGCGCGCCGCGCGCCGGACGCCTGAGTGTTTACATCCCAGCCCGTCTGTCATCCCGCGCGCCGCTCCCACGCTCCAGTGCCGGAAGCGGGGTCGGGCCGCGCCCGGGGCGCCGTGCGACGCGCCGGCGGAATTGCTGCCGCTGTCGGTGCCGGTGCCGGTGCCGGTGCCGGTGCTGGTGCCACCGGGCTCGGCTGGCCGCGCGGGACGGAACGCGGCCGCCGCGGCACGGTGAGCACCTGTGCCAGGGGCACAGGTGCTCAGGCGACAGGCGCCGGACGACAGGTGCTGGACGGTAGACGTCACGGCTCCAGTCACGGCGGCGCGACATACGTCATGACTCCAGCTACGGCGGCGTGACAGACGTTACGGCTTCAGTCACGGCAGCGTGACAGACGTCACGGCTCCAGTCACGGCAGCGTGACAGACGTCACGGCTCCAGTCACGGCGGCGTGAACAGCCGCGCCGACAGCCGTGGCCGCTGAGCCAGCCGGTTCACCACCTCGTCCTCGCCGAGGGCTGCATTGGCCGATCAGGTTCGGCGGGCCGCCCGCGACGGGCACGCGTCACGCCAACGCGTCGTCCAGGACGCTGACGTGGCTGCCCACGGCCTGATCTGACTTGGGTCGACCCTGGTTCTGGCCGATCTGACCCAGGACCGAGCGACCAGAGGTGATCTCCCGGCCCGCCGACTCACAGACGCTCCCTGGTCGTCACCGGCCGCGTGCACACTGGACCGCCATTGGCGAACCCCGCTTGGACCGGCCACGTGCCCACCCATCCGAAGGCGGGGGCGATAAAAAAGGCCCGGCGACCTGCGGGACATCTGAGCTATTTAGCGATAATGCGCGTGGGGGCGAAAAAACCGCGTAGAGGCCCTAGAGGAGCGTGCAAGAAGGGCGGACGTACTCAAGCATGGCGACAGAAGAAACATTGTCGGCTTTTGAATAAAACATACGCTCAATATGCCCCGATGGATCATTGCCGGCAAAAAGTTCTCCGACGAGAAATGGCAATCCACAGCTTGTTTAATTCAGGTTATGTTCGGAGCTAGTCATGCCTCGACCCGTCTAGACTTAATATCCACCTAGAAAAACGCCGAAATCTAGCCAGGTATTTGCCTTCGGAGATACAAAAGCCCCGGACGAACAACTACTCTTTGTGCACGAGGACATCTATGTTTCCGAGCGCGTGCGTTCACCTCTTTTTGCCTATCCCCGTCTGTTTGTGCATTCGATGTCCGATTGCAAAGTCTGAATATGAATGATGATCAAAATGGCTGCCGTTTTGTTTTGCCGCGTCGCATGTGACTGGCGTCCCGTGCCGCTGCTTATTGGCGCGCATGCGGCGATCAAAGGCAGGCAGCCAGCCCCCGCCGCGCGGGTCGACAGCGGTACATTCCGCCAAGACCGAGCAGCTGCTCTGCGTTGTTTTCGCGAATGTCTGCCGTGATCAGGCAGCCGGGATGCATCGCCAGCACTGATGCCGGCGCTGGAGCTCTTGCCAGGCGGTGACCCTCCCAGCCTGCAAGGGTCCAGCGCCTGCTAGCGTCTCGGCGCGGCCGCGGACTGCTTCATCCCTAAGGTCAGACACCTGGGCGCAGCCACGGATCGGTTCAGCCTAACGCTTAACAGCGTGGTGTCGCCTCGGATTGGTCCAGCCCTGACGTCAGCCGCCTTGCGCGGCAGCTGGTTAGCTTAGCCCTGACGTCAGACGCCCTTGCGCCGCCGCTGATTGGTTCTACCCTGACGTCTGACGTCTTGGCGCCGCCGCTGGTTGGTTTAGCCCTGACGTTAGACGCCTTGGTGCCGTCGCTGATTGGTCCAATCCTGACATCAGACGCGTGGTGTTGGGCCGCGTCAGCGCAGCGGCCGAGTGTTCGGTGACAAGCTGAGGCCACCGGTAGCGCCAGAGGAGACTCAAAAGTGACCCACAACACGACACCGGGCACCGCGGCCAGCGACGTTCGTCGGGACACTTCTATGGAGCCATTCTCCCCCGACTGACAATAATACCATGGGAGTCGCGACACCAGTAAGGCCCATCTCGCTCCCACCTCTCGCGCTCCCGACAAGTGCCCTTCAGAGCACGTATTTTTTTGTTTTAAAACATGTCCTTTGTTTCCGGTTTCGCAGACCACGTGACTGGAACACGTGGCCCAAAGTTGCTGCTGCTCGGTAACGCAGCTGAGGCCCTCAAATGATCTGCTGAGTAGGTGCGAGGGTAGATGTCAGAGCTTAATAAGCATCACTTCACCCGGTAATGATTTTGTACGCGTGAGAAGGCACGAAGGGGCATTTACAGAGAGGCACGAACAAGTGCCATTGTTTCTGCTGGTTTGCTGGTTACGCTTTGGTTGGTTGTAACCAGGCTGATCAATGGTGCCAATAGAATTGGGACGTGGACAGGATGTGAACGAAGACCTGGAGCATTATCTCTCGTTGCCAGCCGAGAGATGAAGAGCGAGTATAGCTCGATGCGAACCTAGGATCAAATATCTTCCACGACCACAGAAACCAGCTCCATCCAGCCGATACATACGTATGCGCACTCATCTGAAACTGCCGATGCCCTCCCCCCCCCCCCCCCCCCTCTACTGAAGCGCTGGCCATAAGCTAACCTACGACATGGGTCACCTGCGCAGCGCCACCATCATCCGTGCCACCCGTCCGCTTATTTCCGCCGAGCCGCGGACAGCGCCGCTCCGATCACCCTCCAGCTCCAGCTCCAGCTGCAGTTCCGGTACCAGTACCAGTATCAGTATCAGTACCAGTACCAGTACCAGTACCAGTACCGGTATCAGTACCAGTGCCAGTACCAGCTCCAGCTCCAGTCAGCGCCCAGCCGTGCCCGTGCCACTCACCTTCCAGGTCGTCCCAGAGCCGGTCCGACTCGGTCGGCTGCGCGTCGTACTCGAAGCTCACGCCGCTTCTGACTAGGGGGTCGGCCCGCTCGCCGGGCGCCTCGAGGAAGAGCGAGGCGGCGCCGCCGCGCGAGACGAAGCAGCGCCAGCGGCCGGCGTCCAGACCGTCGTCCTCGGCCCAGAGCAGCTGCAGCCGCCGGTGCGTCTCGACGAAGATGCGCGCGCCCCGGCTGCCGGCCTCGCGCGCAGACCACGCGCGGAAGTCGAAGGCGTCGGACGGGTCGAGCGCCACGCGCAGGGCGCCCTGCGGGTAGCGCCACTGCACGCGGGCCGGCGCCGCAGCCCAGCGAGACGACCGTCACGTGGCCGGTCGTGCCGTGAGCAAGCCCGCTGCAACAGAGGCAGGGTCGCGGGTTAGAGGAGAAGGCTTGCGTGGCGCGGATGCGAGGAGCGCGCTTCAGTGACGACGAGTGACGACAGTGACGACTCTGGGGGAGTTCGGGGGGGGGGACGCGGTTTGTGCATCGATTATTTCCATACAACGCTATGGAGTCAACCTTATCTTTTTTTGAGCGAGACGAGGTAACTGTCCCTCCCTCTCGCCGTTGTGCCAGACACATTCTCTGAGATGCGGCAGCATGAGCTCATCGTGGGCCCAAGCCGTCGCCTGAGTGCCGTGATCTGTTTGAACATCAACGGTCACGCGCGGCGGCGGGCAACGGAGGGCAACGGTCACGCACTTCAAACTTCCTGGACGGAAGCTCAGGAACGCCTTAAAGAGCATAGGAAAGTCAGCTGCGCGATACCGCACATTGCAGTTTACCCTAGTCATGCAAATCGGCGGGGAGCAGCAACAAGACCATCGGACGGCAGCCAGAGGAGCGTGGAATAGGCCACCGTCATACTGCGACCCGCCAGTGTCGCTCACGCGCTCTTCCGCGCAAACGCCGGCCATCAAGGCGCGCCATTCGACGAGCGCGGCCGCTGGCGGACGGGCCGCGGCCCCGCTACGCCTCCAGCCGCATAACGCCCGAGAGGCGAGTGTTTTCTTCGTCTTCCCGACGCATACCTGCGCAGAGTGGCAAGATGGCGGCGGCCGGGCCGCGGGCAGCGTCGGCCGTTCGGCGCCGCCGCCGCCGCCGCCCCGCCGCGATAAGATAATGCTAATGCCCGAGTCAAGTTCGTTTATCAGTGTATTAGCGAGCGGTGCCAGCTCGGTCGGCACGGGCGGATGTGGACCTGACCATGGCAGTGCGTGGGGGGGGGGGGGACCTGACGACACCGTTGCCGTCGGCACGGGAGGGGCGCGCCTCAGGGCGCCGGCCAGCCGCCGGCGGTGACGGTGACGGGGACGGTGACGCGGCGGTCCTGCACTGCGCGGACCAGGCGCTGGGCGAGGTCAGGTCACCGGCGGACGGTCGGCGGATACGTACCGGAGATCGAGAGACAGCGGATCGTATCGGAGATCGAGAGTCAGCGGATCGTATCGGAGATCGAGAGTCAGCGGATCGTATCGAGGGCCGAGAGACCCAGCAGTCCACTAAGGCAGCGGCTCCATTCCGCGACAGGCCAACTTTCAAGCCGACGCCGACTTCCACACCGCCAGTTCAGAGCGTCAAATGCCGCCCGAGCACTGCGGCCACGTCAGTCGCTCGCGGTTGTTTGATGACGAGATGCGCCAGACGGCGCGGGGGCGCTATGTTTGGATTGTTTCACAGATATACATATGACTGCCACCAACAGACAGAACATCCTCTCAGTTTCCATTGGGTACGCCCCGCAAAATCGGCGGTATTTTCCAGATGTGCATCGACGTCCGTGGGTGCTGCAGCGGCCGGTCTGCCCGCAGTCCGCTTAAATTCCTCTCTAAAGTGACCTCGGCGCGCGGGTCCAATTAGATGCTCGGCGGGAGGAGCGCCAAAAGACGGGAATATGAATAATCAAAGTCCAGGCGCATTCTTCGGACCCGCCACGAATTAATCACTCCATTTATAAACAGCCGGCGTCGGGTGATGGCAAAACAGGGAGGCCGGATGGCGTCTGGAATTTGACGGCCGGCTTTGATCAGGCCGGAAACAGGCCTGATCCGGCTGGCCATCAGCCTAGCTCTGACACACAGCCACCAGCCTGGCTCTGACGCACAGCCACCAGCCTGGCTCTGACGCACAGCCACCAGCCTGGCCCTGACGCACAGCCACCAGCCTGGCCCTGACGCACAGCCACCAGCCTGGCTCTGACGCACAGCCACCAGCCTGGCCCTGACGCACAGCCACCAGCCTGGCCCTGACGCACAGCCACCAGCCTGGCTCTGACGCACAGCCACCAGCCTGGCCCTGACGCACAGCCACCAGCCTGGCTCTGACGCACAGCTACCGGCCTGGCTTTGGCACACACCCACTATTCACAAGTTCACGCACTAACAAACAGGAAGGCGGATTCTCCGGCGATAAGTGTAGAATTTATCTGTCACGCGTATTGAAATGCTCCATCATCTCACAGTTCAAGCGCCTTCGACGTAGTGTCCCTAATTGACCCAGCTGCACCTCCGGGAGAATTCTGGAGCCTGCGGGTGGCCGCCGGCGCAGCTCGCCAGCGCCGCCAGGCCAGAAGACCCCGGCTTCAGCCACGCCCGGCGCCGCAGCACGCGTCCGACCGCCGCCGCCTCGCGACCCGCGCCACTTTTTGCGCGCCGGCCGCGGGAACCGGTCGGCGCGCGCCTTTTTTCGGGGCGCCGGTGCGCGACCGGACAGTGACGCGGCTCTCCCAGCGCGCCGGTCGGCGTCGACCGTGACCGGTCACTGGCGGGCCGCTCCGACCGAGTAGAGGGCGGGCGGCGGGCGGCGGGCAGCGGGCGGCGACCCGAGGCCAGGCGCCGCACGAGCGATCCCCGCCCGCCGATTAGGTCCCGACCGGCCCGGCCTTCTCGGGTATGGGCACGGGCAGGCGCCGGATCGACGCTGGCCCCCTGCACCGGTGTCATCGGCGGATAGCGCCAGCGGCGGCTAGGCTAGGCCGGACAGCGAATGTCGCAACCGGCCAGCTGGCGCTGCGCTGTTTGATCCTTCCATACAGTCTGGACCAACAGAGCACCACAGATGGCTCTTGAGCAACAGGTGTAGCATGAGAGCGATGCACCTTTGATTGGCTGGCGTCGCCCGGCGACAGGCGTGCAAACGACCTTAAAATGTTCGAGAGCGGCTGATAGGCGTCGCATGACACGGGATTACCAGTCCCCACAGGACGCGTTACCGGGCGGCGATCGACCGTGTTAAGCCGGCGCCCCATTCAGAGCGCGCGCGCTAACACTCGACAGCTGACAGCCGAGCCGGAGCCGGAGCCGGAGCCGGAGCCGGAGCCGGAGCCGGAGCCGGAGCCGGCGCAGCAGCAGGCGGGTCGCCAGCGGGGCCGGCTGTCACACCACTCCACTCCCTAGGACGGGGCGAATGTCGCGTGCGCCGCACGGGCCGCGACCACCGCCACGCCCCGCCCCGCCGTGGCCACAGCTGCAGGCGCAGACGCAAGCGCTCGTGTCCGGCTGGCGTCGCCGGACCGAGCGTGCAGGCGTCGTTTGCACTGTGCAGCGGTGCAGCGGCGGCGCGCGGCGTCCGGCCCGCCGGCCAGGAAACACAGCGCGCCCACCCCCGTCACGGCACCGATCGGGGATTCCCGCCGCGTGCCGTGACTAGCTAATTGAGGCGACGCGGTCTCGTGCCGCGGCTACAAAATGGCCACTTCGCCGCCAAATCGGCCGCTTGGCGGGGAAAAAAGCCAACCGCCGAAAAAACTGGACCTAGTTAGAAGTGGCGCCTTTCCGACGCTTGCGGCAAAAAAACAGAGCGGGGGTCGCGGCTCGTCGGTGGGACTGGCGAGCGTGGACGACACCGCGCTGCCCCTGGGTCAGGCAGGCGTGACCCGGCGGGAGGGCGTCACTTCCAGGCAGCGGTCCGGTCGTGACCGGTCACGGTCGTGCGGTGACCTGACCCGCCAGGCAGCATAGATCTGCAATAGGGGGGGGGGGGGGGGGAGAGGAGAGGGCGTGCCGGAGGCACCTGTGTGCCGGCACGCCCACTTTCGGCGCTCGCCAACGTCCTTGTGGATTGCAAACGCGTTACGATTTACTAGGCAATATGACGCGAGAGAGCAATGGCAGCCCGATAGTGAAATCTCCAAATGGAAAAATCTCAAAGCAATCTACTCTCATCTAAAATCTCAGAAGCAAACTGTTCTTGATATACAAAGTTGGTGCTACGGTGTACTGGAAGCAAGCGAAACGCACATGCGAAATAAAGAGCAAGGAAGCGAGTATCAGTGGGTATTGAGTCCGTGGTTAGTGTGTTAGAGCCACCAGCGTGGTTCTAACCGGTTATAACGATGTCTTAGCCGGCTGGTATGCTCTATTCAATGCCACTGTGTCGTAAAGTGACTTCTATTGGATCCTCCCCGTGTCAGCCCACATCAGTTTCTAAAATGATGTTTAAATTTATGATGGCACATACGGTAAAAATGTTGTCAACAATGAAGATCGCCAAAGTCGTCCGAAGACGATTCTTATGCATGATGATAGTACCAAGCTATCTTGATATAAAACTGCTACGTAACCCCTTTAACACTACGGCTACTGGGGCCGGGGGGGGGGGGGGAGGCGCCAGAGTATCAGAAAGTCTCTGAATTCGATCGCCTCTTGAGTGAGAACGGGACTGAGCCTGAGCGGGACGGAGCCTGACAATGACGGACTTCATGAACAGACTGTAATGGCAGGCCACTCTCGAGTCGTATTGTATTTAAAACTGAACAAGATGACCGTCTCATGTCTGTCGCTGGGTCTTACGCCTTGTGCCTAATTGCCCTGGCGCATTAACTAGAACAAAATGCTTCGATGTGGCACCAGAATGGCTTCTGGCATGCGAATTTGCATCAATGGGGGTCATGCCTACATTTCCTCGACACTGCGGACGTTAACCCCTTAAGCGCATACAGTCAACATCAAAGCGCTTCGCTTTGACTCGGGACGTAAGTCAAGCTCCGAATCATGTCACTACATACGTTATTTTTACAGCTTTGCAGTAGTTTATTGCTGCGGGTTAAAATTGAGTCATTGCTTGATTCACGATGGGGAATTAATTTACAAACGTAACAAAGAAAAGAGCTAAGCTACGTGCAACCGGTTCTGACCGTTTGCTACTGGTTCAACTAGTGCCATGATCACCGTATAAAAATAAACAAGCAAAATTCGCGTTTGTTCCATCTTACCCGCGCAACAAGCTTTCAGACCAGTGGCGCTTGGTCTACAGATGTCTCACGAGACGTATTACCGCTAGTACAATGTATGCTCCCACAGCTTCCAAATACCTCCACGCACTCCTGAGTGCAGTCAGGTCTGGCAGACTGGGCCTTGGTCCTGTCTGCCAGGTCCTGGTCCTGCAGCTGACGCCCAGCAGGCAGGGGTCAAAACTCACGCTCAACAAACTGTACCGACCACGGAAGACTACAGGCTACACAAACTAACTACAGACTATGCAGACTCTAGAAGACTGTGCACTATAAAGAATAAAGAAGACCGCAGACCATGCAGACTATAGAAGACTAGTCTGCACAAACTATAGAAGTTCTGAGGGCTGAAAGACCACACATCTCTAAAGGAACTCATAATTAGATATGTTGATCCTGAATCTGAACCCTAGTCATTTCTGAATGCTTCAGAGCCAGTAGTGATCCTGATCGCACGCTGCTGGACGCTGACTGTGCGTTGTGCGAGAGGGCCTGGTGCATTTGACTAGTCAACTTCACAGAAACGGGATCACAAAGCAATGGTCACGATGTGCTGTATGCTCGAAGACGCTGAGGCAACACGCGGGAGATGGTACAAAAGGCACCTACGCATCCGCCGTCGCTTTTCGCACGCTTGTCGAGGTTATCTTTGAAGGGGGACGGCAAGGCCGAGGCTGAAGCTTGTAACAGAAATATGGCGGGGTCCAACCACCACACCCTCCGCTGCACCAAAACCTGAACACTACGCACAACGTTCGAAATCCCGTGCCCATCAACACACGGTGGTCAACACACTTCTTGTGATACGGACTGTCGCGAATCCTGAAACCAAGCCATTTTCGTTAAGAATGAACTAGTGTAATTATTTATGTTGCCAGGTGCCAGTACAGCATCGGAGCGCGACGTTACGCATCGCGGCCGTGAGGCTGTGCCAAAGGCCCTCGGCGAGTCGGTCGTCAATGCTTTATCACGCAAGTTTCGCAGCTACAGAACAAGCTGATCGCAGTGTCAGCCAAGCGGCTCAAACCAGCTGATCACAGCCTCAGCCAAGCAGCTCGTTTGCCGGAAGTCAGTCGCGTGCGTTTGTCTCCCAGCAACCACGGCTTTCTCCGACCACTTAGCAACGGAGCGTTCAGTCACGCGCGCCAGCGTCTGTTCCGGCTATTGGGCGCGCGCCGGTGGCGTCAGGTGTTGGTGTCGTGGTCGGCGTGACCGTCTCCGTGCACCTGTTCCCACGGCCCGGGAGACTCGCACGCGCGCTCAGATAGTGCGCCTCCGCGCTGGCCGCCGCGGCCGGCGCCGGATGCGTGACAGGCCGAGGCGACCGGAGCTGATTGCGGCTCTGGGAGGCTGCGATCGTAGACAGGAGGACCACAGCTGAGCTGAGGGGGGAAGGTGCTGCACGTCGCGTGCAGCGCGCACGGCGAGCAGGACCGGTGATGAGCTTGGCTGAGTCGCCTTGACCCAAAAACGACGGCTGGACGGTTGGCTCTCCAGCTTTATTCCACACGAAAATACATAAATAAGGAGAAGCCCGTGCTTCCCGTGCATGGTACCAACGTGCGCGTAAAACAGTCTTTCAAACCTGTCCGTACTCATCCTCAAATGTGGATGGGGGCTAAGTTATGATGAGCTTACTATGAGTAACGGGGCTCGCTTCCTGGGAAAACCGTTGGTTTCGTGCCAGCTGACAGTTTAAGACGGTTCTTACCACCCCCTCACGGCGAGCACCTCAACCTAAAGCGCTGTTTACCGTAGCCGCTCCCCCCCCCCCCCCCCCCCCCCCCCCACCGAGAGCGACGACGTACAGAACGTACACAAGACCCATCGTTCAGTTGAACAACCATCGGCTAAGTCGGACCGCCAATACCCGCTGCACCAAGCAGGGTCTCAAACTGATAACAGGCCCGTGGGGAAAACAAACCTCAGCTAATGCACTATTCTACGAACGCATGTGCCACATTAATGACGCCACGCGGCACTGCGAGCGATCACTGCAGCAATTGTACCTTCAGACTCCGGCAAAGCCCCTGTGACTTAATGTTCCTGACACGAGAACATCGACTTAAGCGAATAAGCACACTAGGGAGGGGAGAGGAGCGAGCAAGGAGGGGATTACCCAGCGCACGGTCTCAGCACATGGTTGCCACGAACGCTTCCGAGATTACACCTGTCACCGTGGGTTTCTCACCTGCCCTTCCAGTCACAGGTCAGGGCCGCCCCCGAGCCAATGGCGGCAGCCAAAACACACTGCCAGCATCCATCCGATCTTCCAACAGTGTACCTCCATCTCACTACCTGCACAGGGCAGACGCCATCGTCCAGAAATGTGGGACAGCCCAACGTTCCCACGACCCCACGCACCCGGCGCAACCCCGAGACTAACTGAAATCTGCCCGGCAGCCGGCGCATAACTAGCGCCACGTGCGGACAGAATTCCAACTAGCCGGCCGCTGGCTCGTCCCGGCTTTCGGCTCGCCACCGCCGCGCGACCAAAGTCGGCTGCGCTGAAGTGGCGGCTGCCCGCGGCGAAAGTGCGACCCGCGGATAAATTGGCGGTCACGTCAAGAGTGATGGCTGGAGGGTTGGGACCCGAGAACCATTTGACCCTAGGGCGGCCCAACCAGTTGAGAAAAATGCCACCCATTGACGATGTACGCTCACAGGTAGCTACAAAAGGGGCACAGAAGAGTGGCAAAAATAGAAAGGGGAACACAAAAACGTTGCGTGTTTGAGAAGCGGGAAAGCAACATAATCACCAAATTAAGGAGTGAAAGCTGAGAGGAACTAATCTTTGCCGACAGTGGCCCCCTTCAGTAACAAATAAAGTAAGCTCCGTTGGGTCATTATTTCCGATCGGGGAATCAGAAACCCATGGTATTACAGAGCATGGTTCAAGGATTGGTTCGCGGATGGGCTGTGCCGCGGCCCTCCAGATATAATGCTGTATGATCTACAAGCTGTTGGTAGTTCTGCCTATGCCTATCAAACTAACCCGCCTAGATTTGCACGGTGTGCTACATCACCGTGCATATCAGTTATTCGCGCAGCTGTGCGTGCGAGTAAATGGAAAGCTGGATGTTGGTTACGTTTATATTCATAAGTTAGGAAAGCCACTGAAGTGGTGATAGCGTCCCACAAAGGCACTTGTCATCTTGCACTTTTCGGCTCGCCCCGCAGTAACTCTGACCTACGCTGCGAGGTCACTAAGTTTTCCCTTGCTGTCATCTTTACGTCCGCCTCATCGACGCTTCCGATGTTGATTTCATACAGAATGCCTTCATGTCATGAAGGTGCATTTCTAGGTCAAAGTGCAGGCGGCCAATAAAAAAACTAAAAATGGCACTGTATGTATGGCATGTTATCATTCTTGAAAACATAATAATGCATTCCCGGATGGATATCAACATTATTTTGACAAGCCCGCATCACTAGTTTTGCGGTACTGCACGCACCCACGAAGCACGTATGCTTGTGCTCTCCACAACGCTGTATACATATCCCTGATGTTATGCTGTCTCTTCTTAGCTCAATGTACCATGCAAGCGACTGAAGAATAGAAGTCTTGGCTAAACCCATGGAGCTGGACACAGTCAGCTTTTTTCACCGACGCAACCCAGCTCCTGTCTAAAGGTTTCACAGCCTTAGAGCTTACATCGCTGCGAAGTGCGAACCCCTCAGGCTTCAGTAATCAAACGTCTACCTATTTGATTAAGCAAATGCGGTTCCTCACTTTGTTAGAACCTTGTCGCCATATTCGCCGGAACGGTGTTTGGTGAGCGCCCATTGTTCGGCGAGGGCTGGACATTCCCGGCGTTTTATCGCCCGCTCCGCCTGCCCACGGCTGGGCCAGCGGACCACAACGGGGCGCTCCAGCTCGGTTCGACACATTGAGCCGCGCGAGCCAGCCATCGACGCATCAAACCGCGTGAGTCGGGCCACCGACACATCGAACCACGTGAGCCGCGCCACAGACATATCGAACCACGTGAGCCGGGCCACAGACACATCGAACCATGTGAGCCGCGCCACCAACACATCGAGCCACGTGAACTGCGCCACAGACACATCGAACCATGTGAGCCAGGCCACAGACACATCGAGCCATGTGAGCCGGGCCACCGACACATCGGACCGTGTGAGCCGCGCCACAGACACATCGAACCATGTGAGCCGGGCCACCGACACATCGAACCACGTGAACTGCGCCACAGACACATCGAACACGTGAGCCAGGCCACAGACACATCGAGCCATGTGAGCCGGGCCACCGACACATCGGACCGTGTGAGCCGCGCCACAGACACATCGAACCATTGAGCCGGGCCACCGACACATCGAACCGCGTGAGCCGGACCAGCGACACATCGAGCCGCGTGAGCTGGGCCAGCGACACATCGAACTGCGTGAGCTGGGCCAGCGGCACACCGATGGTGACGTCAGCTACCAGCACCTGCTGGGGAGGAGAGACGATGGAATCGGAGCAGTGGCTGGGGCAGACGCACGGATAGTTAGGCCTGAGGGGCTCGTGCCGACTTTGAGCCCTTTGCTTTCCGCATGCTGAACGTAACCATACCACGGAAAAATGTCTTAAAGTTATCCGTGTTTTTCATAGTCGCAATACAATCCCTTTAAATAAAAATGAGATCCCATTAAAATCTCAAACGGTTGACACCCCAGGACAAGATGCATTTCGGGTGTATGTTGGACTATTTCCAAGACTCGGGCCTTTTCAAGGCTCACGTAGCCCCGCACCTACGCCATTACCGCCGGCCCTGGTGAATGGAAGGACCAAATCCAACGCGCACGTCCCGAGGACGGAAAGTGGCAAGTGTGCGTGTGCCTTGGACAAGGACGAAAGAAAAGGGCGGGTGGGATCGCCTACCACCGAGTCACGTCTTCCAGCATATGAGCATTTATGGGAGGAAAAAGACTGCGTTGTTCATTGCAATTTCCACAGATATGGTTGTCTCATAGACTTTAGGGTGTTAATTCTCAGAAAGGAAGCAGTTCACATGACATGTCTTCGCCAAGAATCCATCACAATTTATTCATTTACATCATTTCGTAATTGTCAAGTTACCTCCTCATCCTATCATCTCACGCACGTGGCTATGGAAATGTGGTGCCCATAGCTACTATATGGAAATGTGGTGCCCATAGCTACTATATGGAAATGTGGTGCCCATAGCTACTATATGGAAATGTGGTGCCCATAGCTACTATGTGGAAATGTGGTGCCCATAGCTACTATGTGGAAATGTGGTGCCCATAGCAGCCACTCTTCTGTCAGTCCGACCGTGACAGCTGGCTGCGTATTGATATCGATATTGATATCGATATTGATATCGATATTGATCGCATGCTGCCCGCCTTGGAAATGCATAGAAGTCGTAGGCACAGTGCAATTTCAGGGTCTCGCGTGTCTGCCAAGCGGAAACGGCCGTTTCCACGCGGGGGTAAATCCCAAAACAGACCGATGCCACTATAAGGCGTGTTCTGCATCTTCGTGCCTTGTAAATAACTCAGTATCCGAGCTGAAAGTGGGTTCACTGGACAGCTTGCAAGCCTGTTGGTTGAATGGAGCAGTACCGGCGGTGAGACATGTTGTCAAAGGTTTGACCCACCATCCGAATTCGCATACTGAAACCTGTCTGGCCATCTGGCTGTACCAACACGCAGGGGCAAGCGAAAGGGAGGGGCTGCCCCTCAGCCCTATAAAAGCCTGCATTTTACCTTCATCATTGTAGATCGCTACTGGCACAGAAAGTTAAAATACGACGTCGGGTTTCTTACCGAGGTCCGTCCCCCCACCCCCGCTTTAAAATATTGACTGCGTCCTTGCCCACATGTATCCAAACGGAAAGCGACGAGACGCCCTTTCCCTGCAGTGTCCGGTGACGTCACGCATGCAGGTCTGCTACCCAATCACCTGGTGGTCCGACGCCAGGCGGAGGTGGGTACGGCAGCGGGAACGACCACGGGGGGGGGGGGGGGTGGGATGCCGAGGCCCGCCGCCTTCACGTCCACCACTCCCCAATGTCTCCGCCCGTAAATCCGGCGCTGCCTTTGTCGCCCGCTCTCGGCTGGACAGCCATAAAATCGCGTAGCGGCTATCGTCGGAGATCCGCACGAAGCTGCCCCGATCTGTCGGCCCCGACTCGACGGCGATCACGGGCGCGCCCAGCATCGCAGGACAGGTGGACAGGTGAGGCGCGGGCGGGGGGGGGGGGGGCGGACGACGGGACTGAGCTGGGTCAGCAGTTGACACCCGCCTGAGCGCGACGTGCACGAGTTCACTCTTGGAACGCCGCTGCCCGTGATACGCCGTAGTAATCCGAACCATCGCCCCCTCCCCTCCGTCCCCCCCCCCAATACCGGCACGAATCGCCTCTGAATAAAACTGAAATTGGGCTGATATCAGGGGTAAGGTGGTGGCCTCAATGGACACAGTTTGGGCGTCTTTATTGGAACTTGTCCGTCCAAGGCTACCGGCTCCCTAAATCGGATAAATGCTGCGAAATCGGATGTCTCGGCAGACGGTGGCGTTGTGGAATAAATTTGTCAACTCAAGGTCTTCCGCTTTGGGAAATTCGTCTGGATTATGAACTCACGGATGTTGGAAATTCGGCCCTTCTCTTTTGGAACAGGAATTAACCAGAAAAAAGCGATGCGGGAAAGCAGCTAACACCCTATCACCCTGGTTGGCAGGTAAGCCGCGCTCGGCTGCACGTTTCGGAGAGCCTGTCTGTTGATGCTTGATGGCCACACATTGGGGCTGAATTATTAGCCCCAATATCAGCCCCAACATATTGGGGTTGAATTAGCTGGCTTTCCGCAGACGCTCACTCATCTACCCAGCTTCCTGTGGAAAGCCGTGAGCGTGCGATGAGACCGAGCACACCGCTGATTGCAGGGAGGGCGGCTTAACACGCGCGTGGTGCGTGCAAGTCTAAAAGCCGCCTGTATGCACAAGCGCACGAGTTGGATGCAGCGGAACCGCTAGAAATCAGAACAAATTACAACGTTGCATCACTGGCACACGTACAGTGGCACACAATCATCCAGTGCATCATTTGGTTTGGACACATGGATATTTACTCTTGCAAGTGGCGATTTACATGGAGATTTACTCTTCTATGGGTATTGAGTGCAACATGAGCCCCGTCGGTCAACGCATACACGTTCTGACGGTCCCCAGCAGTCTCTGGCGGCAGTCCTCCGCCAGGAACGTCCTCAGTTTGAGGGGGATTCTGTGGATCCAACAATTTGCGCTGTTGGCTGATCAGCAGTTCGGTTATCACCGGGTTTCCTTTTTTCAAAATTGCAAGCTTCCTTGTCCATGGCTGACGCACGGCTGATGAGTTGCCAGTTTTAGCTCTTCTTGCACCGTCTTGGTATAGAATGATGTTGCTAGAGGTGGAAAAATATCACCTGATTGTGGATGAATGATGAGCTTTTAACTGGGTTGAATACTTCTTGGCGTAAGCGTTGGCGTTTATGCATCCATGTTGAGTTATAACATGATCGCTGCACCTCTTTTTGGAAACAAAACCTAAGCCAAGATTTTCTGGGCAAACATAGCTTTGGGCATGCACCTGACATCTTTGGGTATGTTTCGTCCTGTCAAGGGGAAAACCTCGCTTTTTTCTGACATCGTTCTCGATGAGACAGAGCTACATATTATGAGGCAGGATTATGATATTTTATGTGGCCTTCAGGCGCCTTCTTCGGAGTCGAATACAGTGCCAAAGTTTTTGTTTTGCCTTCTGACCCTCTGTTACGAAAGGAATCCACATTCTGCGACAGGCTTGGAGATCAAAAGAATAGAGAATAGATTTTTTATTGTGTTGGAGATTTATTGCCGAAATATTTCGAATTTCCTGTCCCTTTTTTGGGGGTGACGCTTTTATGGTGCCCGTGCCCTGTTTCAGGGCACAAGCATTTACCATTCATTTTATTGAACTTTTTACCCAGTGCCAGAGTTTCTGTCGTTTCCTTTTCCTTCTTTAAATGTCTTGCTATAACAGAATAAACGGAAGGTCGACTCATGGGCCTGCGTTTGAAGTGTCTCACCGTATAAACCTCACCCAACTCCTACGCTTTAGCAAAACAGATGCCAGCGACTTCGCTTCAGTCTCTTTTTTCCTAAGTTCTTCAGTGGCTAAGACGATCAAATTGGAAAAGCAGTCATTCACAGAGAACTCTTCGTCCCCAGGACATTGCACGTGAGCCATGGAGCACATATTTATCCCAAGCGAAGCTGCGCCATGCACCACCCACATTTGTCCAGATCCCTGCTGCTCTTCATATGTAACCACATTCTCCGCGTCCCGCCTGATCGAGGCGGGGTGTTGCCTGTGCTGGAAAGCATATGACCGCCATTGCTTTCGGCATGCTCCGGCAGGAACTCATACTTTTGACCTGGCCCAGCAGAAGCCTGGGCTCCGACCTCACCCGGCATGTTTCCCCGGTCAAGGTCACATCGGACGTCTGCCGTTGGTGGTCGGGGCTGGCTGCGGTGAAGATACAGCGCAGCTCAAGCTGTGGAATGGATCCGGCGTTAGATGCCTGCAGAGAACGTTGAATGGCATGGCAAGCCGTACAGCTCGTGCGACTGTCAAGTGTCAAGTCGGTACAGTGGAATTAAGCGCTTAAGTCGCGTGTGGTTGTCAAATCGCGGGAGATACGCGCGTGTCGCGCCACGTGATCTGTGCACGTGTTGCACAATTTGAGAAACTCAGACGGCCCGTGCGGTCTCTTCCACGCCGGTTGGCTTTGCGCACTTGGCTTCGTCCGGCCTGAGTCCGATGCACAGCCCGGAAGGGCAAGTCTGACAAGGTCAAGAAGGGTCAAGTCTGACGGGGAACCTGGAGGGTGTGGTCTGAGGCTGCTGAGAGGCAGGGTGCCCTGTGATGCGATGCCTTGCGGCAGTCACCTGTCAAGGGCGAGTCAAGGTCAAATCCGGTTGTTTCCGATTCCTCGTGACGTCTGGCCTTCTGCCCATTGGCTGATTTGTTGAGCTGCGCCAAATGCCGCTTCCTTCCGGCGTATAAATCACGGACCGGCTGCAAACGCGCTGGGTGAGTTCAGTCACGACTTCCGTTGGCTAACCTGCAACCACGAGCTGGTGGCTGCGTGCAAGATGTGGACAGTGCGCCCTCGTGACCCGCAGAGCGAGACCCGCCTGTGATGTCTCATCCCGGCGCGCCGTCAATGTCCGAGCCGCGCTGTTTCTGTCGTCGCACGTGTGGGCGTCGGGAGCTCCCAGACATGGCTCGTGTCCACTGTGGCATCGGGTTCTGAGAACGTGAAGTCCGCCGCGCTCCGTTGAAAACCCGGCCACAAAAATGGCGGACGATTGCCAGCTCGCGCCCGCAGACTGCACAGAAGCTGAGCGCGCGCCCACCCGGTGACGGCGAGGCTGCGGAGCACTCTCGCTTCGTGGAATCGTGTGGCATAGTGGGTGATGGCGCCATTTTGGTCAAATAAAAGAAGTTGTAACTTCTGGAGGACACAACATGCAGCAGACATCAAGGAGCATTACGGAGCTCGGATACATTTCGTTAGACTTAACTCATGGAAGCTGAAGCGGCGCCTCAAAACGTCACCAAATGTACCGTTGGGGCTTAGACATTGGTAATGCCTTCGAGGGTGGTACGAACACTGGCATGGCATCGGGCCGTGCCACCATGCGGTTTCCTTATCTGCCTCGTAAGCCTCTTATTTAATGAAATTAAATGTGCACGATGGACTAATAATTATCATCTTGCGGGAAACTGATCATGCACTACATTTCTACAAGAGCCTTAACTGTTTGTAGGCTCGTCTTCGCAAGAGTAGCATACTTACTTGTCTGGGGGCTCGTCTTCTCGAAAGCAGCATACTTAGCTGTCTGTGGGCTCGTCTTCCGAGAGTATCTTACTTAGCTGTCTGTGAGCCCGTCTTCTCAAAGGCAGGATACTTAGCTGTCCGCGGAGTCGTCTTTCCGAAAACAGCATACTAAGCTGTCGATTGGCTTGTCATTCCGAGACCAATATATTTGGCTGTCTGGGGTTCGTCTCCCCGAGAGCAGTATATTTACTTGTCTGGGGGTTGGTCTTCCTGAGAGCATTACACCTACTTGTCTGGGGGCTGGTCTTTCCAAGGGCAGCATACGCCATCCTGCTCGGTGAAGAGACGGAGGCGACGCTTGGCTGATCGTTGCCTTCTATGTAACTTCACGCCACAACCTGGTGATGTTAGTGTTAAGCTGTTCCGACATAGCGCCCGAACACATACCGACTGGCATGTTGGCACTGGGATCGAAGGCTTTCCGATTTGGTTCGGAGTAAGAAATGGCCGACTCCGAGTGCGCTGTGGGTTCCTGTATTTTATGTTATATTGATGTAACATAATCTATCTAACATCATTATCTCACACGTCATAAATACATCGCTTGATCCATCTAAGAAGCCATTCTTTCAGTTGTTGCTATGCACCCACATGACTTGTGTTCATAAGATGTTAAGCAGCAATCAAGATCCCCGATGATCGCTCACTCGAGCAGGTTACCGTTTTACTTGTGAAGCAGTAACCTGATCGAGTTTTACTTGTGAAGCAGTAACCTGCTCGGGTTTCTACTTGTGAAACAGTGACCTGCTCGAGTTCTACTTGTGAAACAGTGACCTGCTCGGGTTCTACTTGTGAAACACTGACCTGCTCGAGTTCTACTTGTGAAGCAGTGACCTGCTCGAGTTCTACTTGTGAAGCAGTGACCTGCTCGGGTTCTACTTGTGAAGCAGTGACCTGCTCGGGTTGTACTTGTGAAGCAGTGACCTGCTCGGGTTGTACTTGTGAAGCAGTAACCTGCTCGGGTTCTACTTGTGAAGCAGCAACCTGCTCGGGTTCTACTTGTGAAGCAGTAACCTGCTCGAGTTCTACTTGTGAAGCAGCAACCTGCTCGGGTTGTACTTGTGAAGCAGTAACCTGCTCGGGTTCTACTTGTGAAGCAGCAACCTGCTCGGGTTCTACTTGTGAAGCAGTAACCTGCTCGAGTTCTACTTGTGAAGCAGTAACCTGCTCGGGTTCTACTTGTGAAGCAGTAACCTGCTCGGGTTCTACTTGTGAAGCAGTAACCTGCTCGAGTTCTACTTGTGAAGCAGTAACCTGCTCGAGTTCTACTTGTGAAGCAGCAACCTGCTCGAGTTCTACTTGTGAAGCAGTAACCTGCTCGAGTTCTACTTGTGAAGCAGTAACCTCGCACAGCTTATAGGGTTACTGGTTGACACTGCGGACCTTGCACAGATTAATGGTGAAAGACATGTTGTTGAAGTCATGTAGAAATTAACATGGGTTGAATTATTTTGTTCGTCCTGTGGTGAATTTGTTTAATGGTTACGCTTCATCTTACACACTGAATCCTACCCAATGCGTGATATGAACACTTCATCAACGTATTCAATACAAAAACACCCCACGGCACAG
Organism: Pollicipes pollicipes; assembly: GCF_011947565.3. NCBI lineage: Eukaryota > Metazoa > Arthropoda > Thecostraca > Pollicipedomorpha > Pollicipedidae > Pollicipes > Pollicipes pollicipes. The sequence goes on from NW_023597055.1 coordinate 24,428,169, forward strand.
GGCGTAAAGAGACAGGAAGCCTGTTGCAAACCACAAGTAGACTATCTGCGCCCCGAACCTCACTGACCGTAAATATTGAGTAGTAAAAACAACGTCATTTGTCTTTGCCACGGAAAACTCAAATGGCTAAAAACAAAAGCGAGCTGCAAAGTCCGAATTGCTTGCATACTGCAGATATGAGACTAAGTTATCCGGAGATAAATGTGTTCAGTGGTACTCAGATTGAGGGACAACGCCAGTTATGATAATTGGCATACTGGATAGCCACATTGGCGTGTTGCACGCAAGATTACCAGTGCTTCAACCGCTGCTGATCGGTGCCCGTGTGGGGAGGGGGTCTTTTATCTGGTGGTCGATGGTCTATTAATATGTGTAGCAAAAGTCAACCAAATCTTCTTCCAGGCCATTCATTTTCTCGACATTCCGGTTTGGTCTAATTGACAGCTGATTACTGGTGCAGCCAGCTATCTGCACCTACCGCGTGGTTGCAGCAGGGGCACATTGTAGCTTTATGTGCATGCTCCGAGGCTATGTGACCCTGTAACGTTTGATTATCTAAAATATTATTGAATGTTGTCTCGGGTTTGGTGCGATATGAGACATGAGCAAGTTATGCGTTAGACAGTCCAGTATGATGATTTAAGTGCACACGCCACAAAGCACATTTGCATTGGTGCTGACAAGCCTTTTATTTTGTGATATATGCTCGAAACGTGCAGGTACAATCATTGGTTGTTTACCGTAGCATTTCACTGAAACAAATCAAGGTTTTGATCACACACTTGACCCATTCAAAGCTACGCTCATTCATTGTATTGCTTACCATGTTGTGCTTGTTACTTTTGTGTGATTGCAGGAATTACGCCGCGTTCTGAAAGTCATTGGCCGATACGTGGCTCCCGGTGCTACTCCATGTATATAGCTCTTGCCCTATGCTCCAAACTGTCTCCTGTCAAAAATGGTATCTTTAAATTGTAATGTTGTTTTTTTATTCAAATTATTGAAACAAAATTGATTCATGATTATTCATGGCTCCACACGTTGGAATATATCTTACGTCTTGAAATGCGCGGCGTTGCTTAGATAATTTTCGCTTCAAAGCCGTTCATATTTTTTCTGTGACCGATCGAAACCAAATTGGTCTATATCGGTTTCCACTGATCAAGCTTGTAGCCATTAACTGACATTGTTGGAGTGCCGATAGTGTAGTTGTTAACGCGACTGCGTTAACACAGCGCGTCTGGGAAACCTGAGCTACGGGATCCAATGTGCCGCGGTGCCCACCCTCCCTGCCAGGGTGAGAGGCAGGCGACGCCACATGGTCCCACCAGTTAAGTGTATCGTAAATCCCCAATGACGCACACAAACACATATGAAATCGTGTAGCAGACCTGAAAACTGGACATCGCCGTCTTCCCTACCCCTTTTCCACATATACTAAGATAGTCCAGTTGATCCGCCTGCACCTAATAACAGTTATCTACTACCCTTCAGCGCAGCGACGCGTCATTTATTCTGAAAGATGCAACGCAATCACGAGCTTCTTACGAGCCAACGCCGTGAACGTAACTATAGATCCTCAGTCGTGCAATGAACTGATCCTGTATTTAACCGAGATGGGTAGCTAACAGCATGACCATCTGCTCTATGGAATAATCATTTTTGTGACTCAATCTGTGACCAAACTATGGAGCCTAAACTTTTCTGTACCTCCCTATGCAGATACGCCGGCACAAGTAATGGTAAATAGCGAAACACAGCTAAGATACTGCTTGTTTTCTGTATCATGCAAGTGGAAATATCAATTCAAACGTACAAAATTCGCCCCCAGTGACTAAAGCAGATCTATCGCAAGCGTCCAGCCCCTAGGCAACCACCGTGGATGTCCGTATATAGTTATATAATAAACGTGCATATTTCCAGTATGCACGTTTATCTGTGAAATGCACATGTGGAGCCTGCTTCGGTCTCATAATATAAGCCTTGTAAATCTATCCCCCAAAAAAGAGGAGACCAATCGCCTTAAGAGGCTTGCAATCAGCAACAGATCTTGGGACGTCACCCAACGAGACCTCAGACATTTAAAAATGAGCTGAGATTACTAAGCTTAAGTGAAGGATCATGGCAACGAGCTGGTCCGTAACCAAGCACAACTGAGGTTACCATGGCAACAAGTTGGTCCGTGTTACTCGATATGCATTATTTAGAGATGCTTGGATTTTTCGCTAGCGTCATTCGCCAATGTAAATGCAAAAGCGGTTTCCAAGTCAAATGCTCTCTGATAAAACTGATGAGCCTTATTTCTTCAACGAGGCAACTCAACGCGGTTATGTTAGATATCACACGGTTTGAAATGCGTTTCTTGCAAACAAACAGTTGAAAAAATACTCAGACAATTACCAACCGTCAGCATTTGTACAACATGCCCCGACACGATTTAAAGCGTTTCAGAACCTTCCGCAAGGTAATCTTCGTCAGCACATCTAACGAGTCGATTTTTACGAGCTCATACATCTGTTGTGTCTTACTATGCTAAGAACAGTTGCTCAGCTCGAGTCATCATCATCGATCGCCTCCAGCCCGTCAACAGGACAAAGTGGAAGAGGTGCACATTCCAAACATACAAACGGACAGAATGCGCCAGTCGTGACAAACAAAAGTCCTATGTCGGAATTAAAAGCATCGATGTCCCACGGCCACTACAAATTACCCGTGCATTTTGTGCATCCTGAAACTGTTGCGGCCGGTCAACACGATCTAACCCCGCTCCCCCCCCCCCCAAGATATCGTTGAATAAGCCCTAAGTGTTTAACATAATATGTAAAATAAGCGTTTAACCCGCGCTTACAAAAATTCAACCAACCTAAAAACAAGTTTTGTTCGAGTGTATGCACACAACCTGTGACATCTCTCCTCATCACAATCAAAATGGCATGCCTCACACAACTAAGGTAAGGTTCCAGGTAGGTAATGCCGTTTCACTATCAGTCAAAGAGGGTGAAATTTTCCATGGTAAACGGCAGGGCTAGTCATTCGCTTCCCGCGCATGTAAATCACGTCCGGGGATACACCCTCATATTTGATGAACACATCACCCGGGATCTAACATCAGCCTGCATCGGCTCCGGCCTCGCCCAAGCCTGGAGACACGGCCTCCTGCCAGGGCCCAGCCGCGGGCTTGGCTACATCAGCCCGCCCAGCCCACGGCACTGCACAATGGGGCCCGCGCGCCGCATTGTCCGAGTGACCGGCTCCACGGCGTCGTGCTTGGTGCGGCGACCTCGAGTCGTTTGTCACGCACTGGGGAATCGTCATACTCTACTGCAAGCACGTACAAATGCTCGCGCTTGCACGCACGTTTTGTTCATTCCATATTCGGCGTCATAGCGGATAGTTTTGCTGTCCGCTCGTGGACAATGCTCTGCTGTAGTTGCTGTCGAAATGGAATCGGGGAAGTGAAAATGGAACAAGGACCAAACTCTTTCTAAGGTGAAGAGGACATGTGACAGCGCGACATAATGGGTCCCGTCCGGTGGCATAGTGTCCGCCGGCAAAGTGCCCGCCCAGTGTCACAGTGTCAGCAGGCCGGGCGCCCGTCCGGTGCCCCAGTGTCGGCCGGCCTGGAGCCCGTCCGGTGTCGCAGTGTCAGTCGGCCGGGAGCCCGTCCGGTGCCCCAGTGTCGGCCGGCCGGGAGCCCGTCCGGTGCCCCAGTGTCGGCCGGCCGGGAGCCCGTCCGGTGTCGCAGTGTCAGCCGGCCGGGCGCCCGTCCGGTGTCACAGTGTCAGTCGGCCGGGAGCCCGTCCGGTGTCGCAGTGTCGGCCGGCCGGACGCCCGTCCGGTGCCACAGGGCCGGCCGGTCGGGAGCCTGTCCGGTGTCGCAGTGTCAGCCGGCCGGGCGCCCGTCCGGTGTCACAGTGTCAGTCGGCCGGGAGCCCGTCCGGTGTCGCAGTGTCGGCCGGCCGGACGCCCGTCCGGTGCCACAGGGCCGGCCGGTGTGACGCTGACGCGGCGCCGGCTATCACTTGTTTTGATGGCCGAGCCCCCGCGCCGATAGCGGGCGGCGGCAGCCTGTTTACCTTCGGCCCGTGCTGACCTGGCGCCGGGCGGCGCCGGCGCGAGGGGGGAGGTTCCTTGAGAGGGCGTGGGCTGGTCGGGCTCGGCCGGCAGGGATGGGAGAAGGGGTCCCCGGCGCCCGCTAGACGAGCGGACCGTCGGGCACTCCTCGAGGCTGTGACGGATCTGGCCGGGACGGTCTACGGAACTACTGGGACCTTTCGGAAAGGGCGATAAAATCGCTGACCTATCGGGATGGCGCGGTAGGACAGCTAGAGCTGTTCTGAGCAAATGAATAGTGCTGCGGGGGATTTCGGGAGAGCTCAGTTTTACTGCTGGAACTGGCCAAATTAGTTCCCGCTTCTCTTAAAGCTGTTTGAGGGTTGCATTGTTGTTTACGTCAAACACATTGAGGGCAATCACATTGAGAAGCTCAGAAGCAGCTCACCCTGCAGAGCCGCTTCTACGACTTCTGCTCCCTACGGCCAGAGGGGATGAGGGGAGCCTTGACCAGACCACGCTCCGCCCGAATCTCTACCCAGGTCATGTCGACAGGTGGCACCATGGTCTTTGAACAATGTCAGGGATCGGTGGAAAAGAAAGAAAATGTTCTGTTGGGCGATATTAACCATCTTAATTTGAACATCGCGTCACAGCCTCTTCCTGATGCCTTTTCAGATTACCTGTGATCGAGCCTTAGTTTCGAATGCCGTCCACAGGAAAGACAAGACAGCGTTTTAGCGCCAACGTGATAGCGACGCGGATGCTTTGGCGCCGACGGTAATACAACTGCAGCTGTCCGGACAGTTCACATGCTTACACTAGCGCACCAGTGCCGCTGAAACTGTCCGGGATGTTGCCCGGTGCTGTTGTAGCTGTCCACGGCGCTGACGGGGCGCGGTCTCGGGCCGACCGACGGAGCCGGTCACTGGCAGCCGGTGCCTGTGACCGGCCTCCTGACCTCAGGTGATCGGGTGCCTGATCAGGCACCTGACCAGCCTGACACCGGCTGGTCAGGTGCCAGGCCTGATCAGGTGCCATCTGGCCGGGTACCGACCAGCCAGTACCAGGCCGGTCTCTGGACGAGGTCGCTGCCCAGCAGCACGCGCCGCCTCCGCCCAGCACGAGCTGGATCAGCTGGTGGTCTCTACGCCGGGAAAGGGTATATTTAAGCGCGCGACATGGGGCTAACGCCTCCACACACAGGAGCTGGGTGGGGGTGCGGGGGCACACTTTTGAAACTGAGCACCGAGTACGCAAGCCATCTTTCTCAAACCTTGTATGGATTTTCAAGCCCGTCCCCCTCCCTCAAGTCCGACCACCACCTCGGTTACGTCTCGGCCTGATAAGCACCAGGCTGGACAAACACGGCGAGCCTCTGAGTTGGACGGATTTCCCGAGGCGAGGATGGCTCACCAGGCCAGTCATCGGACGCTGCACCACTCAGCTGACGTCAGGCCAGTCAGCTGACGACAGACGCGTCAAATGACGTCAGATCGGCTTTAACATGGCGTCCTCGAAGTCAGGACGGTCAGAGGACCTCTGCGGACCAGCGAGGGGACGGGGTCAGGTGCCGCAACCGTTGAATAAGGCAGAATTGGGCAACCGCTCAGGCAACAACGAACGGTTAAAACCCGTCGATCAATTTTATGCACCCTCGGCGCCACAGCAGTGCAGAACTGCTGCCAGATGGTTTCGGCCCCCTGCAGAGAAGTCGTGCACCGGACGTTTGGCTGATTGACTGTGTTCAGTACTGGCTGAGACAGGCCAGGCCTTGTTCGATGCCTGCTGATTGACGGTATATGCAGGCTCTTGTTTGATACCTGTTGATTGGCGGTATATGCAGGTCCTCGGTGGTGCGCAGCGACAAGGCAGAGCATAATTCCTTGCTGCTGCATAAGCTGAGGCCAGAGGCGCACGCAGTGCTTCACAATGGAAGACGACTTAAAACTGGAAACTGAATGAATCGCCCTAGAGGCACCTTGCAATTTGTTCCACGTCGTAAAACGACGTTGCATGTTTTCATTTTTCACGTGTCTACTTGTAATTTCTAGGAGTTAATGTTCACTTACGCACATACTAAAACCTTCCATAAATTTGGTGAGGGCGGCACTCCAGGGAGACCATGTGCGTAAGCTCCTGACTGAGACTTCATTCTGGGTCAGGTTAAATGAACTTCTGCATCGTTGTTTATTTACTTGCGTCAAAGGCTTCTAACGGAAACAGAAAAGAAAACGAAAGTCAACATTTCAAAAGCTCCGTTGATTCCGGAAGTTTTTGAGACGACTTGCACCTGAACACTGACCGCTGTCCACGTTCGGCTGCGTTCTCGCCGGTGCATCGACCTTCAAGCGCTTCTCAGCATGCCGACTTCCAGGTGGCCTTCAAATGGCTGAAGGAATTGATAAGCGCATCGATAAGACCTCAGTGCATGTTTTATGCATTTGCTTCACCGGAGATGACTGGTGGTTGGACACCAGCACCGGTTCGCTGTGGTTGGGCTTTTTGCAGACTCACGTGGTTACCTCCTCAATCACTCACTGTCATCTGAAATCTTCCCTTTCCTTGCAGTCTGACATCCATTTGAAAAGGCCTCATTCGGCGCACGCTTCAGTACAGGGATATTTATATTACTGTCTCTTGGCAAAATCCTGTCATGCCGCATGAAATCTGCGTACACTTGACGCCACACAGCATTTTCATTAAATAAGGCATTCAAGACATGAGGCATTAAATAAAGGCATTCACCGAAAACTGCTCGCCTTCCATCTTGATACGATAATTTGCATTCCATTTTATGCCGAAATGACTGCTCCCAGAGCCCGCAGACCAACGCAACCGTAACGTGGTAGCATTTGGGGCCGCACGGATCCCTCAGTCGTCTGGAAGGCTTCCCTGTGCTGCAGAAGAAGCTGGTCCCGCTGGCGAAGTCGGCGCCGCCGCGCTCTGCGGAAGTGACTGTGCAGTGTGCACTCTGCGCTGTGCACGCCGAGCAAGACGGCCGCCGCCATCTCCCATGCATTATTCAGCAATGGTGATCAGTCATTCCTCGTTTGCATGACGCCGAGCATGGCGCGAGCATGGGTGTGACCAATGACGATAAAGGAGCGCGACCTAGGCTCCCGGCGGGACATTCGCTCCACGTCAGAGCTCAAGTCCCCCCATCCTCCTCCCAGCTCTCTCCGCTCAATGTGGGGCAATAAACGCATAGCAACTGGCTGAAAGGTGTCAAAAAAATAGCCCAAACCTTTGTTGGTACAGCTTTGCCATTGAGCCCTAAAGGTGAGCCATTAGCGGAAATTGGCGATGGGGGCTCATGCGATTTTTTTCCAGGTGTCTTCGTATTCAGAGCCACAAAGTGAACTGCAAATGCCCGGAGGTGACAAGTGCCTGCCCACTCTCCTCCCACGTCTGTCGCCCCGGCCCCGAATCAAAGTATGGCGCCACGTTCCCGGGGTGATGTTCACACTGTGCAGCAAATCGCGTCGCTATGACGCGCACCGTGTCGTGTCGTCTCCCGCCTCATTCTTGCGTTGTCTTCCGCTCCAGCAGGCCGCTTGGACCTGAGAGGGAAGCCGACTGCCCACGGGGCCTATCCCAGCACCTTCTTCCTTTCAGCGAAACCCATCCACAGAGGCGGCTGCAGGCGGGCACCAGCAACTGAACTCACGTGATCCCGACAACAACAACCAGGGATGGGGGATCTTCATGACTTCAAATCTCCCTCAAAGAGCTGAAAAGCTCCACCCTTACTACTCCTCGTACTCGCATCAAAGCCGATCCCGTCACTTAAAACGCTCGTCGGCACGTGCTCAGGTCTGGCGACTTACATAATCATCTGGGCAGGAAGTGCCTACATAGACGAACTTCAATACGGGTTCCACGACAGTGGTGCTACAACACTAACCCTTACCGACAGGAGTGCTACACCGCTACTTCTGCTGAAAGTGTTTGTACACGAAATGAGTGGTACACAACAAAACTTTTACCCAGAAAACTCTTACCCGCCATCGCCTCTACTGCAAGAAATTTAGCTTACGCACGAGATTACTCCTACTGCAAAGACTTATGCTGACATTGGTGCTACACGACAAAATTCTTAGATACACTTAAATACAAACAAAGGTACACTTCGACGTGTGTACCTGTCATCGCTTTTTACTGTGAAAAATATAGACTTAAGTATGCGCAACATTATTTCTTCTCCTAATGCCTGCCTTAGAGAGCAACATGTGTGAAAACCTAGCAGTGGTGTAGAAACAGCTCACAGGCTCGGAGGGAACCCCAACTGGGAAATACTGCACTTAAAAGTTTGTGCCGCCGACACGAAAGCTTTGTCATTTATCATGTTATGTTATTATGTCACTTTGTTGCGCTTGGCCTATGAGAAAGGCTGTAGTTTTGGAGCAAAGCTTCAATAACACGTATAGCTTTTTGAGGCATTAGTTTTGTCGCGTGGCACTGGAACATTACATTAAGTCATTGTAGTAGAAGAAATGTCATGTTCCAGGGAACATTAGACATGGGTTGCAGTTTCGTACTCAGCCGGGGACCCCATCCATCCCTCATCTATGCAGGAAGGTGTGTCTGAGCATGCCATGCATTTTGGAGCAGGCCTTTGCGTTTTCTATTGCTTAGCGCTCAAAACTCGGTTTGCAACGCTATAACAGTGCGCTACGCGTTGTTTCAGCAGAAAACAAATCCCGCTCAAAACTAGTGTGGTGGGTCTGTCAATAGCAATATTTGCAGCAGCAACGTGCATCAACAGCATACAGTAAGCACTTCCAGTATGATTTCGCCGTCCAAGTGTTTTCATGTATTTGTACCTCGCGATTTTGGTGAGGCTTAACCCATGGACTGGAGTGCTGGTGGCTAAAATTTATGGATTATGGCCTGTGGCGTATTGCACAAATGTCGCATATTAGTATTGGCCGAAGAAGTAGTATGTTTATGAGCCGCGTATAAGTCAAGATGAGAATCGAATATAAAGTGTATATGTCATTTTGATTTAACGACATTATAAGTATGCGAAAAAATGTATACAAAAGCATGTATTTTGTCGTGCAGCGCTCACGTCGTGTATAAGTCATTGCATTAGAAGTAATGTCGCGTTCAAGTAAAGTCTGTATGAGTTTTTGCAGTAGAAATAATGTGGCGTACAGCTAATGTCGTAGCATTCCTGCCGGTAGGAGCTCTTGCCGAGCACCAATGTCGTGACGCCGAAGCGGATTGGGATACCACTATCAAACCTTCATGTCAGACGGACACGACCGCTAGGCGGTAGGGGTCACGTGACGGGGCCCAACCGTCACGTGACAGACCGCGGCGCGCACCGGACGCGCCTCACATCCTGAGCACGCGCCATTGTTGCGCGTGCACCTTGGTCCGCCCGCCTGGCAGGGGACGGCGGCTGATGGACGCCGGCTGACAGCAGGGCTCGGCGCGCGCAGCAGCGGCCGGCCAACCGTGACGGCCGGCACGTGCAGAAGGCCGGTAAACAACGCCACCGCGGCTCGCCTGCGCTCCCACCACTAAGAGGATTCGACTAAAAGGGTGGATTGCTGTAAGCTGCTGAGATTTCGCCTTTTACGGCGGTGCCTCCGACAGACGCTCGGCGTGCGGTGGCTTTTCTTTTTTGGGTGTGGATCCCCAAAGATGGCGTTCAGAGGCGTGGCAGCCTGATCCGACGTGACATTTGCCCGCGTCGGGCGATTCTGGCCGTGTTTGCATCGTCGTGGCATACTGCCAAGTGGAACTGGACTCTACTGGATCAGATCAGAAGCCCAGCGCGGACAGTTGAGAGTGCGTCAGTGAAGTACCCAACCTCGTCTAGCCCACATGTCACAAACTGTGTAAAACCATTAGCTTGCGCTGCCCAACGGACTTTTGCAGGTCTTCGAGGAAACATGCCCGCCACTGGAAACGTACCTGGTATTTTAAACGCTATACTGAGTCTAGTCTATTAAACGCTATACTGAGTCTAGGCTAAACAGTTCTTTTTCAGAACCGGCAAAGCGAATAATCCGTTCCTGTTCGGTCCCGTGCCGTCCAGTAAAGCTTAGCTCATTTCCTTTCAGCCCAGCGCAGTCCAGTCCAGTCCAGTCCGGGACCGGCCCGAACCTGTGCTGTCCTGGCCTCTCCTGTCCAATCTTTCGCCGTCCTGAGTGCCACTGGCCCGTGCCCTGTGTTATCCCATGCCTATGACTTCTTTGTTTTGAGTGCCCGCTGCATTAACCGCACGCCGAAGGTCAAGACAACTCTACTTTTTGCAATTTCAGCCGGATTTTCGTCCATGTTACCGCATCAATGATCGCAGACAATGCACGTGCAGCCCAGCCCAGCGTCCATCAACCACTGGGCAGGAATCTTCAAATGAACAGTTCACGTACGTCCTTCGTGGTCGATTAGTAACAGACCATCCGGACAGGGCCGACTCTGGCTGCAAACACTGCAGATGGCACCGGAGTTAAACAATTTGAGAGCAATCAAGACGGAGCGTTGACGTAGCGATAGGAATAAACCTTCTTTTCCGCTGAAAAAGGCCATTTAAATTGATTGCAGTTTTAACCGAGAGAACATCATGCGGACCTTGGTCACGTGCTGATTACTCAAAGCCCAAGATATCGAGTTCGGGTCTGGCGGTTTGAGTCGTATTGCCTCCCTTCTACCCTGACACTGCCCCGCGCAATTTGTTCTTATCTCCTTGGCTGACAAGAACTGGGCGCTGGGTCCACTTTATTTGTGATTGGCGTTGCCCTGCCGGCGGCCATGACGGCATCGACTTTCTGCCCGTAATCAACGTGTATTTGCTGACCAAAAGGACGGGTTAGTGACCGAGGGATGACAGGCCAGGGGTCGGCGCCGTCCTTGCGGCGTCGGACCACCATCTGACCCAGTTCGTCGGAGGGCTTCAGCAGTAAAACTGACCGGCGCGGCGGGACTGCCCCTCCCCAGCTCCGGCGGCCGGCCGCAGACGGCCATTACCCGTGTCACAACGGCTCATCTGTCCGCCGACCGCGCTGTGATTATCAACCGAATGGGGCCATGCGGTGCGAGATTCTGGAAAATCTTCTCAATCGGGTAGTGTTCTGTTTCGAAGGTGGCGCGCCTTTTTTGTTGTAATCCTCCACAGCGAAGTATCTGGTGTCGGGGGATGGTGCAGTGTGGATGCTCGGTGTCAGGACTTGACAGAGCCCAGGCTCTGACAGCCCGTTCAGACACGGGCGCCAGGCGTACAATGCCGCTCTATTTCCAGGCGCGCTACCACACCCTCAAGCACCTCGTGAGTGATTGGCCAGAAAGCACTGATAAAAAGGTGAAGGCTCCTAGCGCCCCAGGCTCAATCCAAATGATTGTTAAATATGTTGTTTAGTATGATGTTTATCATACTAAGTATATTATTTAGTATGGCGCATAAGCGCCTACCCGGTTTATGTGGTTTGTCACTTTGTGTTTGCTTATCGGTTTTCTTCACGCCGAAATAAGTTTTGCAGAGCTTTTGTTCTCATATTGGCCTTGCGCGAGCCCGGTGCGCTATGTTGGCACCGCACCTTTGCGGTACTTCACACTTTTTTGTAACGGGGTCATGACCTGAAGGAAACAGTGAGAAGATGTGTGATGAGAATATCAAACAGGGGAGAATAATTGAAGTGAAAAATGACTTGCAAAAATGGTGCTTTTCCCCGTCAAAAATCAACTGAATATTCTCTCGACGAGCCTTTTTACGTTTGTCGCGACAATGATAACTTTTTTGGCACCTTCTTCCATCGCGTATACACATTGTACCACTCCGCCAAACGAGATGCAGGGGATATCATATAGCTATCGATACGCTCGAACTTGTCTACAAAAGATTGTGACCGCACCATTGAAGGACGCGTGACACTGTTCAGTCCAACAAAGGGTCTGAAGATCTCATCTGATCTAATTTGATCTGAAGACGACGTCAAGGCTCGAGCCATTGCCGCCAGCTGCCACCGGATCACGACCGTGAGCTCGTCCCAGCTGCCGCCGGATCACGGCTGTGGCTGTGGAATCGACTCCAGCTGCCACCACATCACGGCCGTAAGGTCGTCCCAGCTGCCGCCGGGTCACGGCCGCGAGATCGTCCCAACTGCTGGCGGATCACGGCCGTCAGATCGCCTCCAGCTGCCGCCGGATCACGGACGTGAGATCGCCTCCAGCTGCCGCCAGATCACGGCTGTGGGATCGTCCCAGCTGCCGCCAGATCACGGCCGTGGGATCGTCCCAACTTGCGAACCGGTGAGGGATTCAACTGAACCGCTTATTTTCCACCCGATTAAAATGCTGTTCCGGTCCGATAAACTCTCGAGAGGAGCGCCCCAGCGGGGGGGGGGGGCAGTGCCACGTAGCGGCGTCGGCGCGCGCCGGGCCGGGCCCCGCGGGAGGCCGGCGCCCGTTTGTCAGCCCGTCGGTCAGCAGACGTGTCTGCTATGGGGAGCAGCCCCTGCCGACCGTGCTCGCCACCTCTGCGGTTGGTCGCCAGAGGCACTGTAACCGGATCCAACTCTCCGCGACCATGGCGAATGGGATCGCCAGGCTGCTATTAGCCGCCAGAGGCACTGATGGTCACTGTCGCTGGATCCAACTTGCCACAATACTGGCGAGTGAGATCACCAGGCTGCTCATCAGTCGCCAGAGGCACTGTGGCCGGATCCAATTTGCCGCAACTCTGGCGAGTGAGATCACCAGGCTGCTCATCAGTCGCCAGAGGCACTGTGGCCGGATCCAACTTGCCGCAACTCTGGCGAGTGGGATCACCAGGCTGCTCATCAGTCGCCAAAGGCACTGTGGCTGGATCCAGCTTGCCGCAACACTGGCGAGTGGGATCGCTAGGCTGCTATCAGCTGCCAGGAGCACTGTGGCCGGATCCAACTCTCCGGAACACTGGCGAGTGGGATCGCCAGGCTACTCATCAGTTGGGCGTCATTGTCCGTGAAAACTGTGCATAGACAGCGACGAACGACATAGCACAAACACAGCATTGAGTGATTGTGTAAGCCCTATCTTAAGCGATAAAACTGACGCATATGATGTTGTCTGATTACCTACGACTTCATGACGCAAACAAATGTTGGAAAGGGCAGCATGGCGCCGCCACTTCGTACATATTGTGTAAAAAAGAGAGCTCAGTCGTTTCGCCGCTAATGTCTCTAAAAATGTGGGTGACAGACACACGACATTCAAATTTTCTGAATCAGTGTGGCGAGACCAAGTTTTTTGCAGCAGTTTGGTCCAGGCCGACTCGCTGTGCGTTGTGCGGCGAGTAGGGAACATAAAAGACGTCTACGTTGTTAGCATTGACGGAATAAAAGAAAGGATTTTTGACATGAGTGAAAGAACAATGTAGCCCCAGGTTCTCGACATTACAAGCTCTTATGCTACAAATCATCAATCTTCGTTACAGCAACAGGCAATGCTTAAACGACGCTTCAGGCAAGCATTGGTATAGGTGGCGTTATCGAGGGAGCGTTTACACTAAGTACCAGGAGGACAGTCTCGAAACGCTGAGTTTTCTTACAACGTATACCAATGCACGCATCCAACCACGTCTCAGGATTAGGAAAAAAACAGTGTTCGGGTGAAGCTGAAAACCAGGTGAGACAGCTAGACCCCAGAATGACGACTGGAATGGGAAATCGTAGACAAAACCTACAATGCGCGGGTACGATTGTGGGGGGGGGGGGGGGGGGGCAAAGTCGCATAGTGGAAAATTGGTGGCCATATTCCCGTGTCCCACTGGTTATGCCCCTGTACCAGTCGCTGTCCGATCGCGTCATTGAACCATTTATTCCTGGATGTTCGGCTTTTGGTGCCATACGAATACATGCTATGTCTTTTGATGCCATACGAACACATGCTATATATTTCGGTACCATACGAGCACTTGCTATGTATTTTGGTGCCATACAAACACCTCTATGTATTTTGGTGCCATACGAAGACATGCTATATATTTTGATCCTTCAGACGTCGAAACGCAGTGCCGGCGGCGTCGCTGGACCGTCTTCCGGATACGAAGCTCGCACTCTCCCCCATCTCAGTACCGCGTATGACCCAAGTCACGCAGCGCTTGACCCGTCCGCTGTCAGGAGTGTTCGAGCCGGACAGGGACCGTAGTGCTACATGTGGGTCACGCGAATCCGCTGGGTAGTCAGCCGGTCAAGCAGCGATGCCGTAAGGCTGGCAGACCTGTTTTGTGGCATTCACCCAGATTGGGTGATACAGGACTCATGTGTTTCTTCTTTATTTTGCAATATAGCTTTGCGGCGTTTGTGTTAAGCTGTTGTCAGGCTGCATTGAAAAACCGTAATATAGTTGTATACCCTCGGTTGACTTGAAGCTGCACGCCTGGTATCTTTGTATTCAGTGAAGTCCGCAGTTTTGTTGGAACGTATCCATCGATTAAATACAAGTACAAACACGAATGCGTACAACGCAAGTGAGACAAACTTGCGATTATGAAACTAGACCTCATGGTCCCACGCTTCCATATTGCTACGTTGCAGCGAAAATGATTTCATTACGCGGGTTCCCAGTCTTTGAACATTTTGAGTGTGGTGTGAATGTCCCGCAGCGACAAATCCAATACACTTACAGGATGCCCCTCCCCCACCACAAACACACACACACACACACACGCGCACACACACACACACACACACACACACACACACACACACACACACACACACACACACACACACACACACACACACACACACACACACACACACACACACACACACACACACACACACACAACACACACACACACATTAATGACTGTTCTAGGTTTGCTCTAGCCCTGTTATATATCGGAGCTTATTCATTACATATTTTGTGTTGTTTTCGCCGAAATGCAGGATTACAGCGCCCATGTCTGGGAGAAATCGGGGCTAGATCGCATGTGATGTGAATCCAAGTCTGGGATCACTGTTTCACTGGGATTTCCTCTCTTTTGAAATTCCTTTAAAAAACCTTGTAGGCTCCGCCGAAATCCCAACGAGTAGATAATGCTGTTCGCGTGGGAGGCACAGATAAGACGGATCCCTGATCAGGAAGACGGTCCCAATCCTCGGGATCACATGTCCAAAAGCTAGGCCCGGTTATGAAATCCAGCTTTTCTGCGTTCAACTAAAGAAAGATATCTATCTGCATCCAAATGGCAGCCCAGTGTGGTCCTTCACAAGGGGGTAAGGAGCCAAAACGTCACGCGCACGACCATACTCGTATACTTAAACTGCAGAGATGACGCGTTTTTCTCAACATGCGCAATGTCAATGACTGTTTTTACTCGATTTAAGCCAGTACGAGGGCCTGGAGCCAGCGCAAAAGTCACGACGGAAATTCACACGTTCACCTCACGATTTTGCAGCACGACTTTCACGAAGCAGACATGAGCGTAGTGGAGCAGACAGCACGTAAGTATGGCAGATGTGGCCTTGCCGTGTTTGTTGCAGGAAGTAAGCAATCCGGTTAAACCCATTACCCAGCTCCGTTCCATGCCTAGTCCCAAACTGGGCCGGACTATGGATCAGTCGCATCCCCAGTTGGATCTTCCGGGCAGCTCCGTTCCATGTCTAGTCCCAAACTGGGCCGCACTATAGATCAGTCGCATCCCCAGCTGGATCTTCCGGAGACGAAGCTGCACCTCGGCTGACGTACCACTACTTCAGCGGCATTGCCCTAGCATTGGGAATACAACGATTTCCGTTTTTCACAGAGAGAGTCTTTGCTAAAACAAGGTACACATTTGTTCACGCATCACTTTGTTATCAAGCTGCATGTGTTATGCACCGCACATGAGGGCAGTTAGTAGAGAGAACGTGCCCGCTGCCGCCAAAAATGGGCCTTGCTCGTCCCAAAAACACCATCTGCTCATTACCATGGACTGACACAATGATTGTTGACGAGAACCACCCAGCAAATGCTGCGTTAACCAGCATCTTTATCGGAGCAGGCTAGGCTCGTTGAGCTGACGCAATAAGAAAACGGAGCTTTGGGGAGGAGAGGGCTAAGCTTTCGGCTTAGGAGATATTATCACTGTTTCAGACGTATTGCGCCGCATACCAGGAGGCGATTTCACACCCAGCCGCCCCCACTGCCAGCCCTTCATTTTACCGCCGTCAGGACACGAGGGCGCAGCAGTTCCCCTCCGGTTTGTAGATATCTCCGAAACGGCTTAAGGGATTGTGCTGAGTGGGCCTTCGATACACCAGAAGGTACTCAGCTGAAGAACTCAGCATAAGAACACTAAATCCATGATGCCGCAAACAGGAGCTGAAAGTGCCTCTCCTTCATTGCAAGAGCGTGATCAAATTAATTTGATTTCCAGGCGCAAACAACCAAGTTGTTCGGTGCGCCCCAAATCCATATATATATATATATATATATATATATATATATATATATATATATAAGGTTATTTGACTCATGTGAGCTAGAGTTGACACACTCCCAGCCACCCTGTGCAAGAAAAGTAAACTAAAAACCAAACAAGCAACTTGTCGACATAGTTTTTGCCGTCTCTACCAAAAATATAGTAGACAGGTGAGTTAGGCTCGTAATCCAGCGGAACTTTGCACAGGTCCTGGCACAGGTGCATTGTTTGGTTAGATTGTCACAGACAGGTCAGTTGGCCACCGGCCATGGAGAGTTAACCTAGCCTGGGGCGACCGTGTACGGCACGCACGGTTTTGCACGGCACGTAGCTTTGAACGGCACGTAAACCCCCGCGTCTTCATTTCTGATAAAAAAGGCCGGGAGCAAAACGATCTAGTGAACTGGCCAGGGTATGCATGAGACAAGAGCTCTTCCCAACAAATCTTCTGCAAACCATTTGAAATCAATTTAGAAGTGTAAATGTCTGTGAAAGTTTTCGATTATTTTCTATTTCCCGCTCTCAAAGGTTTTGCATGGTGCTACCCGCTCAACGGTTCGTTTTGTCACCTTTAGGTAAAATGACATGATGTGATAAGTGGTAGCAAACCAAAAAAGACTCACATAATTGCAAAAGGCTGTGAATTTGAATGTTGAATCCAGAAAACCTTGTATGTATCCCACAGTCACAAACAATTTAGGGTACCAAGAATAGCGCGAACTTAATTTGTTATTCTTAAACCACATTGCCATGGAGATCAGTGCTAATCCATTTGTGTGTGCTGTAGAAGGCCGATAACCTTAGAATAGATTCAAGTGTTTAATCATTCATTTTACTGCAGACAAAGGCTGCCATTAGACTAACGACTTAACATGTCGCTGGTACTGCATTTAGTCGAGTGAATACGGATTAAGTTGATGCGACTGATTCAAATGCCAAGAAGCGAACCTGCCCTGTATCTGAATCCCACGGCTGTCAAAGGACTGAAATCGTCCAATCGTTCGTTCTTGAATTCTGATTATAAACCGGGTCGAGCACAAGTCTGACTTGTGATAGATTCCGCAGCCTGCCGCCAATCGTCCACCACACCAGACCGAGAAGCCTCCCAGTTGGCCCGACGACCCGCGCAGAGGGCGGCCTCGCCTCCGCAGCCGGGCTCCCCAAAGCCCCCGAGTTATTGCCACGCCTCTGCAGGGATTAATCGACGACTGCATGCCAGCGACCGATAACGCTGGCGCCACTTCCATCAGCCGGTTGACACCGAGCCTTGCTGAGCTTCTCCGCAGCGGCGACTCTCAGCGGCCGGTTTTGTGTAAATCTCCCGAGCCGAGGTGCCCCGCGCGTTGTGTCACGTGCCAACGGTGCCATCCGTTTTGTTGACGGGCGAGCTGGCGCGGCTTTGGCGTCCCGCAGTGGCTCCATCCGGGAACTCTTGATGGTGGATAGGGCGCCCCAATACACCGCCGCCGCCGCCGCCCGCGGCGCCCGAAGACAGGGCCGGGCAGGGATGTAGACCACGAGCCTCGGGTCTGATGGATCGCTGGCTGCCGTGATGATAGGGTGGTGGTCGACGGCCCGCCGCATATATTACCCCCGCCCGGCCCGGCGCCGCCCGGACCGGCTTTTGCCCCGCTGCGTGACTCATGAATATGCTCGAACGCGAGCGCGCAGCCCTGTAATTGGCGCCGATTATGTACGCGGCTGCGGTGGCGAGGCGCCCCTCAAACAAACGGATCTTCCTGATCTGAATTGCTCATTCGGTGGCGATGATGGTCGTTTGAAGAAATGTCCCTGTAGGAGCACCCCGTGGCATCAGGGCTTCTCGGGGCTGGTACTCCAACTGTGCCTGGGGGTCATGGCAGCGCATCATAACTGTGAGAAAAACTCCTCAGGAATTACAAAGATCAATTGCCGAGTACCACTCTGAAAGACAGCGGTGTCGCAACACGGAGTTGAAAGATGGGTCATAAAAATTGTGGTGTTTTACGTTCGGATAATGGTGGGCCTTGGCTTTCTGACTGACTTAAACACGACGCAGAGGAGGAAACATTGGGCGGGGGGGGGGGGGGGTGACAGGAGTGCAACATTTTTTGGTAACGGGAAGCGTTTGGACAATCTAAACCGAGCATGCTCATCTTCTGTGAGGAAACTACGGAACTTTGCAAACTCGTCAGAATTAGCAAACAAACGTCCAGGATGTCCAGGAGTGCTGTGCCAGCTCACATCTCGCTCCGCAGGCGAACACGTGCCCCCAGTTCGTCGAGACTCTATGCATTCCTGGAGCCTCGGTCGCCCATGCGCACCTACCCTGAGTCCACACCGCGGGGCGGCCGGAGACCACGGCCATCGGGCGGCACGCCACTTCTAACGCAACGACCGCTCCACGACAGGTGAACGGCGCTTGGCCTTCTGCTCGCGCTCCATATAACGCCTCCGACGAATACATCACGAGACCCGTGCCTCTCTGGGCAGCTCGGCCAGTGGATGCTCCGTGGAGAGAAGGCTGGGCTCACTTCCAGCGCAGTTAACCTTTCATCCCTGGCTTGTGGGCTCAGCAGCGCCCCGGGAACGGACCAAGGAGTGGGAGGAGGCAATTCGCATGGGCTGGCGTTGAGCCCTCACGACTTCTGGGGCGTCGGGTAGGCCGCCCCCCCCCCCCTCCTCGGTCCCCTCTTCGCATGCTGATGCTACCTAGCATACAGGAGACGGAAACAAATGAAAACGCAGACAATGTTTGGATATCAGTTTGTCCATGATGTGAGGAAGCAGAATATTGCCTACGCTTAAATGAACCATAATAAAATGCGGCAAATGTGCATTGTATGTGTTAATCCGTTACCAAGGTACGCGGGCATTGTTGCTCATAAGCCAGCGGCACCTGCAGCAGCAGGAGTATAGTTTCTCAAAATAGGTTGGAGGCGGGAGGGGGTGGCTGATTAGTAAAAAATGACAAGTCCCTCCCTCAAAAAATGTCGAAAAAAGGTTTATATCAGGATTGGGCTCACGGTCTCTCTTCTCAAAGTTTGGGAATCTGGAGCCCAAACTCGAGGGGCTGAACCCCCTCAATTGAAAAGGGAATTACACCCCTGCGACGGCAGCCACGCTCGAGAAGCGTTCAGTCCATTTAGCCGATAGCGCCAGGGGTGCACCATATGATGGAGGCCACATGTCTGATCTCGAGACCCCGCGCCGCCGCGGGCTAGCAGCGTGTCGCCAGGATGAAGAGGCGCGCCCCATCAGCTCGCCATGTCGCCAAAGTCTGCGAGCGAAACGGCGTCCTTTCAGCCGCGCGCCAGGTTCAGCTTTAATGATCCTCAAACGTCCCAAATGGTTGGCTCTAACCAGCGATTCCATTGTCACCGGTCTCGCTACCCAATAACCATAAAATCGGGAAATTTTCCAGCCGGCCGCGCATTAAACCCCGCCGACGGCGAGGGTCATTCCACGGCCCGGCCTAATGGGAAAATGACCCTAGCGACCGCCGGCGGTCGAGCGAATCAATCAGGGTGATATTAGAGGTGGAGAGACAAGAGGCATGCTGGTAGAAGGGGAGCGAGCTCCTCCCATTGTTTGGGTTCCGCCAGCGGCAGCGCCATGTCGTGTCGACCGCAGCCACGTGGCTCAGGGGGGGGGGGAGGGGAGGGGGGCACTTCAGCGCCCCAGGTGCTTGCCGACCGGCTCAGTCTCCGTAGGTGAAATGGCATTTGCCCAGCATGAAAACCAGTCCGTATTGTCCCCAACGCAAGGAAATCTATGGAAAATACTACGCCGACGCTCTTCCGCTGTCTTTTTTGGCAGTCCTGCAAATCAGGCGATGCACCGTATCGGCAGTCTTGCAAATCACGTGATGCACCGTATCGGCAGAGTAACGCCTCAGTGAGGGAAAACGTGCAGGTCACCGCAGTGCTACTTTGTGCAATGTCCTCCCCCCCCCTCCCCCCGACGTGGCACTGGTCTTTCTGACTTGTCATACACCAAGCGGCGAAATACTGGATTTTGTCAACCACCGTAACGTGGTCCATTCCGAAGACTACTTTGTGGCCTGAATGACGTCCCATCCAGTCTCCGACTCAACGTGGTACTATCCGGAAGTATGAAGCGGACCGCTGTAGGACCTATACCTACCAAAACCGCGGAACCGTACAACGTCAACGCTTATATGACGTCCCGAGAAAAGCCTGCAACGGTGTGGACGTTAGGTGAATGAACATCCTGAAAAAATGACCGCAAGTTTTTGCTGGTATGGTTTGGGAATAGTGTGTTCTGTGCGCAGGCTCGTGCAAAGAGCATGACTTCATCACCACGGTAATGCATTCAAGATCCACGGAATTTTTTGCCAGGTGATCTGAACTGGCATGCAATGAAGTGACGCTGCCACCCTGTCTCATCCCGACTCGCCTGATCCGGTGTCAGCGGACTGTCATAGACGAGTTACATAACTGCAGACCAGACGTCAGCTGACTGTCATAGACGAGCTACATCACCGTACATCAGATGTCAGCTGACTGTCATGGACGAGTCACATAACTGCAAACCAGACGTCAGCTGACTGTCATAGGCGAGCTACATCACCGTACATCAGATGTCAGCTGACTGTCATGGACGAGTCACATAACTGCAAACCAGACGTCAGCTGACTGTCATAGACGAGCTGCATCACCGTACATCAGATGTCAGCTGACTGTCATGGACGAGTCACATAACTGCAAACCAGACGTCAGCTGACTGTCATAGGCGAGCTACATCACCGTACATCAGATGTCAGCTGACTGTCATAGACAAGTTACATAAACGTCAGCTGACTGTCATAGACGAGTTATATAACTGTAGATCAGATTTCAGCTGAGTGTCATGGGCGAGTTGCATAACTACCGTTTCTGGGCATGTTGACCGCACGTTGATTAGTGCCGGTGTTCTGGCCACCGAGCCACCGAGAAGCAGAGACCTAGCCAGGGGCGGGGATGACGAGAGACTGTGGCTCCCCCGTCCTCTGAGCCAAGAGTTTTGCACTAGATTCCGGGTGAATTCGCGGAAATTCTGGCCCAAATTGCGGGAGTTTAGAATGCATTTTTCATCTCCTCTCCCCCGAATGAAGACTGGCTTCGTGCGTGTGGAGAAGACAGCAAGCGTGGCAAAAGCCACCTAAAAAATAATTCGCATCTACACCATTAGCATCATTGCTGTCATCATAGTCCCACTGGTATCATCGCTGCCGCCATAGTTCCGCCGGCATCACCGCTGTCATCATAGTCCCGCTAGTATTACCGCTGTCATTAAAGTCACGCCGGTGTCACCGCTGTCATTATAGTCTCGCTGATATCACCGCTGTCAATATGGCCCCGCTGGTATCAGCGCTGTTATCATAATCCCGATTGTGCCGCCGCTGTCATTATAGTCCCGCTGGTATCACCGCTGTCATCGAAGTCCTGCTAGTATCATGGCTGTCATTATAGTCCTGCTAGTATAACCGCTATCATTATGGTCCCGCTGGTATCACCGCTGTCATCATAGTGCCGCTGCACAGTGACATGGCGTCGTCTTGGCTTTCTTACAGAGTTGGACCATCGCGCCGCGGTGGTTCAACGCGAACCCGCGCGTCGGTAATCCAGCTCCAGAGGAGTCTCCGTCGGTGGGACCGGCGCGGCGAGCCCAGCTGCGATGGTCCGACGCCAACACACGCGTCGGTAATCCAGCTCTAGAGGAGTCTCCGTCGGTGGGACCGGCGCGGCGAGCCCAGCCGCGATGGTCCGACGCCAGCACACGCGTCGGTAATCCAGCCCCAGAGAAGTCTCCGTCGGTGGGACCGGCGCGGCGGGCCCAGCGGCGCCTCGTGACACACTGGCGCTAGGTGAACATCCGACGGGAACGTCGAGTCTACGTTGACCTCTATGAACGTGTCCGCTCTCCGTATCGCAGGAATCGGGCGCTGTTGCATGTCAACATCACCGTCGTCGTGCCGCGAGGGGCCCCGGAACGTCCAGCTGATCTGGCCGTCCTTGCATGGGACGTCCGACGATGCTGTGATGATATCTGCCGTGACCAGAGCAATGTCTCCCACATGCCTCATCCCTGTCGCTCGCTGCCATCTCGGATCGGTGGTGAATTCCACGA
Organism: Pollicipes pollicipes; assembly: GCF_011947565.3. Taxonomy (NCBI): domain Eukaryota; kingdom Metazoa; phylum Arthropoda; class Thecostraca; order Pollicipedomorpha; family Pollicipedidae; genus Pollicipes; species Pollicipes pollicipes. The sequence goes on from NW_023597055.1 coordinate 24,450,736, forward strand.
GCTATTAAGGAATGGGTAGGCGGCACCGTTCACCGGCAAAGGCTCAACACTAACCAATCACTCTCCGCCTTTCCTTCTGTTGCCGTTGATGTTCGATCAACATGACGTGGGTAGCAATTGGTCTGCTCGTCGGTAGATGAGCCGAATGTGTCGCATTGCTCAAAAGCAATACTTTTGTCTTGTATCCCGCATGGCGTAGTCTCCAACTGACCACTCGGAAGCTTATCGGGGCATTCAAAGGATCTTCCCCTTGCGAAGAGCACATGACCACAAGCATGTACACACCCATAGACCAAGACAGAGGCAAAGAAAGCGGCAGATTCAGCCAGATTTGACAATGGTCAGTTAACAGATTGAGACCAGGGCCAGACCGGACGAAAACGCAACGGTGAGAACAATAGCGAGCCTGACTAGACTCTAACTAACCAGACCTGGCCATGACTGACCAGACCAGACCAAAATGGAGTGACAAACAACCAGAACAGGTAAGCACGGCGCAGGACTGGACAGGAAGGACAGCTTAGGACGGGTCAGGCAGGGCAGGATAGAGTAGAACGGACAGGTCGGGACAGGGCAGGACAGGCACGGCAGGACTGACAAGGCAAGGCAGGAAAGACAAGGCGCTACGGGACGGGACGGGACAGGTCAGGGCACACGTAGCCGGAGTGGGACTGAAAGGGATTGGACCGGACCACCTCGTCCATGCTGTTTCTTGTTCATCCCATCATCTTCCATCGCTCTCTTTGTTCTACGCGGTCCGGTCCTGCACAGTCCAGACGCGTCCAATCATGCCATGTCGGGTTATGTTCTGCTCTGTGAACGCGCCATTCCAGAACGTATTTGGACAGTATATCGATGGTGCGGTTATGTTTGACTTCCATCTTCACAGACATTGTGGTTTTGATATGCAGCATCCACGGCACCGTCGAACCATGGCTGTACGTGAGCATCCATGCAAATATGTTCAAATGTGACGGCATTGTATTCAGTGACAAGACCGAATAGGACATGAAGGAGACAGAACCGGTCCGCAGCAAACCGGTCATGCTCAGAAATCGGCCAGACCAGCCAGCGATCTCCTGGACAGCTATGGGATTTTACGGCTGTTGACTCGTGTGCCCGATAATTGATATCACCTTTACGCTACCTGTGAGCCTAGCAAAAAAAAAAATTCAAGAAAACGTTAACCCTGCTAGGATTTGAACAAAAATATGCTTGAAATGTTGCCGGCGTATACGCCGAATTTCACGAGAGGGTTGGGGGCAAAACTGAAAATAGTTCCCGAAAGCCGAGCTCGGCTCACCACAGGCGCGCGACATTTATTTCATGCTGTCAAACAACATTATTTGTTCTTAATATCTTGACGCGTCTATCTGGTATTTTGATCTGTAAAATTTTAGTCGATGGCGCCGCGGCGTGCGTTCTTTCATCACACAACACACTTCAGTTCAAGTGTCTTAAGGTCACAGACGCGTGTGAAACTGTCGGCCCCCGCCGCCCCGTCACCGCCCCGCTGCGGCAGACCTCAGCCCTGCCGGCCGCCGCCGCAGGCTCGGGCCACCTGGTCATGGGCAACATGCGCTGTAGTGTGTTTTAAGCCATAACTCCTTTATTGGGATTTCAGCAGATATTCTTGCAGATAATTGTTTGAAACCTGCTACAGACATCCTTCAAAATGTTATCAAAGGTAAATTTTTATGTTCTCATAATTATAAGCTTGAGACAAAAAAAGTTGAACATACTTTATATATATCTTTGTTATTTGATGTCAGTTTTACAATGTGCGATATTGAAACAGCACAACGACAAGGCTAAAATGAATGATAGACTGACTGGCTCACATTTTCCATTTACAGATGCAGTTCTTTTGTTCAGCATTTGTACCAATTTGCCTACGGCTATCTGCTTTTGTCAAGGCATCGGGAAAGATGACGTTGCTCTGACGTCACCCACATTCTACTCGATGCACCACGGTCTCATAATTTCATTTTGGCACGATGTGCGTGATTTATCAGTTAACAGGTACGGAAAATTTTGCAGCGGTGTCTCAAGGCGTTTTTCGAATCAGTGTGAATATAAAATAGGAGCGGGCAGATTTAACCACCCGGTCAATGCCAGGTTAACAACCTGCCATGAATTTGGAAAGAGAGTGACACGTGACCACAGGGTCTGCTACGTGCTTGCACCACTGCTAAACGTACTGAATTAGATTTGGACCTCGGGAACATTGCTTCAGCTTAGAACAGCGTATTTCAGGGGTCCATGGGTCCGTGGGTTTAATCACAACAAGATTCACTCACCAGCTCAATCCAACGATTCATTCATTTCAACCATTCGTTTAGCCAGCGCCAAAGGCTTGGGGGTAAATATGCATAGACGCAAACTTTTCGAATAAACAATACCGCACAACAGCGACAATCGCCCGATGCTTAGTCAACATCAAAGGCTGATGTATTCTTTAATGTTGGATAGCGTGCAGCGGTATTCTGCTAGCGGTGGCGTGCCACCGCCGTTCGGTCCTGAGCGAATGGCGACGGGCCAGACGGCGATGGGTTGGAGGCCGGCTAGGCGGACAAAATAACCATTTACGCAATCGGGGTTTAGAGGAGGCTGCGTAAAAAGCTTACCATATGTTGCACACGATAAAACAAGGAGCTGGATAGAACGAATGTTTTTGACCGGTTGCATAAGTGAAACTATTGCACGATATGCCTAATTCACTCCGCAAAAACGAGTTTATCCTATAAAGGAGACATTCGATCCTCACAAGTACCCAATTCAGTTATGTTCTAGTCCACTTTTCAGAATGCTTTATTTTCCTGGCTTGGCCTGTCATTTCTATCTGCTTTGTCTGGTACGACCAAGGCTGGGCAGATCCTGTTTGGTAAAATAGGCAGCGTTGTGGTTTCCTAGTCAGTTCGGGTTCAGCCCCACTTCTCGACGTGGCGAGAAAAACTTGGTCAAATCAATGAGGAAACCCGTTTGCTCGCATGCGAGATGGGGGGGGGGGGGGTAAATTTCGCTATTTTCTGCTGCGCAGACTCCTCAACGTTTTTCTAAACTAGGTCGTTGAAAAAACATTCCAAATGATTGTGGCTAGTGGATTTATCACTGTTTTGTTAGTGTAAGGTCAGTTCTGTATAAGGATCATCCGTGTAATACAGCCCATCCACACAGTAATAAAACCACGGTCGTGCATCTACGCTGGTAAGTTAAAACTTTAAATCACTTCATTTATTCAAGTTAGCACATCAGAAATCAGCAATGTCGCGTGACAGGACTCCATAGTTCGTTTGTCGAAATTTTCACAACTCACGCGATGTTCGGTGAAGGCACGTAGAGGGACTATTATCCACGCACTGCTTAGTCATATCCTGTTCATTGCTGAATGCCCTGTAAGGTGACCCATTCCCTTCGATAGAGCGCTTGTAGGAATGTGGCTTTGATTTTCCATCGCAAATCTTTCCCGCAAATACCCATGTTATGTTTTCCGTAATTCCACGTGTTTACGGAGATGCGTCTGTCGCGAGGTCACGGCGGGCCCGGCAGCCACTCTCAGTTGTCACGGGGCTGCTCCCCCCTCCCCCCTCTCCCTCCCCCCCACTGACCGCGAAACGCCGGCCGGCCATGTTTTCCAGATAACCGGCGCGCCGTAGTCCAGCGATTCGCGCGCTGCCGGCCACGTAGCGCGGGCCGATGGCTCTCTGCTGTCTCTAGAAATCAACTCCAATCGTTTAGGCTTTTACTGCTCGCTATCGAAACTTTCAGGCCATCAGATAACGTAAGCGATAGTTTACCGGGCGCCCGCGTCCCGGCGGCGGCTCACCGTGCCGATAAGGTCTAAATTGGCTGGCTATCGGGCCGTTAATCGCCGTTCGGCCGGTTGCGCCAACGTGTTTACCCTTTGATGGCAATATGGCGTGATTCTTTTCGGGTGTTTCTGCAAAAGGCGGCCGGGAAGAGCCGATCGTGGCGGTCAGTAAGCGGCGCCTGCGCTATATCGGACGGCGATAAGCGCAACGACCCGGACGATTGGTGCTTGGCTGGCGCGGCTCTACGGTAAACATTGACAACGGTCGTGAGGTGGGCCGAGGACGATACCGGGATTTGCTGGGAGCGCTGGGAAAGCCGACAGCCAACCGACGTCAGCCAACCAAGTTATGGACATGTTTAGCTGGAGGCGAGGGCGTGCTGGGAGGGAGAGGCTCGGGGAGGGGAGGCGGGGGGTGGGGGGAGAGAGCACGACGCGAGCAGTTCTAGTCCAGTGAGAGAAGGTTTCTGGGGCTTTCCGTCTGTGATGTGCTTGCGAACTCTGAAGGAGGGAAACAAGATAGCGAGTGCTGGTTAGCGATCGTTGGGGACGTTTTCGCGCCGTTCTTGGACAAAGTAGCCCGAGCTTCGGTCACAGACTTCTGCAAGAGCATAGCCACAGGCGAATATTGCCAACGTTGACACAGATGACCAGAAACGCGTTTTTTATTCGCGATAGTGGACAGAAGTCTTATGGAAGAGTTCTGCGAGAGAGGCGATATGAAGTATAAAATCTCAGATCTGGGGAAAATCTGAGCCAAAAGTAGATCCCGAGAAAGCTGATTTTGCATTCCTATTCCGTCACGCCTGGTCCATCTATCTGTGTGCACAGATTACCTTCTACCTAAGGCTTGGCGATCTTCCTGTAATCACCAGCCTGCTTATTGAATGCTGTAGGCCCCAGATGAGTAAAAATACGTTGTTGAAATGAAGTTGGCCCAGCTAAAAATATGTTTTATTCATTGTCAAAACCGGAAACGTCTAAATACTGCCTTGCCTTGGAACAATAAGTGTGCTGCGCCTTGCACGCAATGCCTAACAAAATTTCCCTGGCGGGAGTGCTTTTGCCATTCCTCCCGAATTTTGCATGAAGGTAAATAGAAATAAGTATGTTTCTCGAGAGATTCGTGGATGGGCGCACAATCGTTCACAAACAACAAAATTTTAGCAGTATTTTCAGCAAATTTCCCCGTGCCAGAATGTCTCAGTGCACGCGCAAGGATAGAGCAGTAAGCAAGACTGCATGTGGAAGTATGGTATTCCATAACTACGATATTGAACGCTGGAAGTAATTGAGAAGCATGTCCCATGTCATCACCAACTGTGTTTTTTCACATCTAAAAGCCACATTCATCTTGAAATACTGATATGTAATTTCTACGATAAGGCAAATTGCTTTACAAAACACAAAAGATAGATCCAGCGACCATATCAGCTATCAAGTAGACACGTTTCCAAGACTGCACATATCAGAATCACTCAAATGACGAGCACAGCCAGGGAATGTGCTTATAACTGGGAACCCAGCCTAGCTTTCAACAAGAAGTCACGAGCATATTAATTTGTCATATATTTTGTAACGGGGCACGTGCCCCGGCGCCTACCATGCGGGCACGACCGCGGTAACATGGCAATTGATATGTGTTTCGGGCGTCACTTAGGGCGCCAAATTCCTTGAAACGGGTTTCCCGTTTAAAGCATATAAAAAAATATCGCTGAGCGTTGAAAGTGACGCCAAATTTAAAGCATCTCCGTTCGCGTCACGGACATGCTAACTGTTCATAAATGGCAGGGGTCCAAGCCAGGTCGAGTGATTTCAGGTGCAGGTCAGCTTAGATAATAGTTAGGAGTTTTCTACTTCTTCGCGTCGCGGGACTTAAGGTAACTTGTGATGGCCTTCTCACTAGCTTTTAGTTTTTTACGTGTGTTAGCATGACTGGCCCATTAAGCTCTTCCTGCAATGATTGCAATGGAGTTGGACTGTACCACCAATTATTATTTCGTCTTTTTAAAGGTTGGGTTTCATGACTTCAGACTTCAATGAAGACCGACTGACATGTAACACAACCCGGTTTAACGAATACATCACCATAAAAATCGAGGACTGTCGGGTCCCTAACTGGTTTACCCTCCGAACTCCACTTAGAAATCCTCTTCTTCACTGGGCTGTCCTTGAATTGTTTTATGCACTCCGCGCTCGTTGATAACCGTAAATGGGCTCATCACCAAGCCGTAAATTGTGAGCCTGTATTGAATGTCCAACCTCGCCTGCAACAACTGCGCATGATTCACTCGATGATGCTTATCCGGAGGATGACATCATCACGGGACCGGTAACCTAACTCCATCGCTGCCTCAGCGATTTGGAATGCAACCTGCAAGCTAAAGTCATGTTTGGCATCAACTGTTTTGGGTCTATGTGTATTGTGTATATGTGTGGCATGCAGCAATCCTCATAAAACCTAAAACACCGCGTCAAAAGAAGGTCGTACACAATTGAGCTTGCCCAGAGCATGGAACATCGAAGGACGATTCTGATGTTGACGAGGCAGTGGCGCAAAACTGTTGGCATGATTGTACTGGACGGAAACAAAAACAAATCCATGTGTTTAGGTCCAAGGACCGATATATGGTTTCCAGCATGGATGAGAGTCACGGAGAGTGATGATAGAAAAGAATAAGCATGGAAATGTGAGAGAATTTGGGCATAGCCCAGGCAGACCAAAGGTGAAAGCGGGCATTATCATTTTGTTCATCAATTAGACTGCATGTCAGATTACAGCCTGACCACTGAGCCAACCTGACCATTAGTGTCATTGAGGTATCATGCGACCTCATGTCGACGAGAAGGTAAACGACGCGTGACCATGAATGGTGGGTTATTTCAGCCCGAGTGATTTATGAGGTTGGCTGATTTCGGCATGCTGAAATACCTCAATATACATTTGTCTTTCATGTCATCCGTAACGTCTTCGTCGGCGCCGAGAGCGACAAGCTGGGCTGTAACAAGAAACCCCTCTTGGTATACAAGCAGGCAGTTGATGTGTCTTAAATCCAGGGAGGGGGGATTTTCTTTGCCCCTCAACGCTTCGGGCTCACTCCAGCTGATGGAAGTTGGCTTGACATCTCAAACATTTATGGCATTGGGATTATGGGATTGGGTTGGAGTGAGGGGTGGGGGGTCATTGGTCTGGATTTTGGCACTCTACGTGTAGCTACAATGACTTTAGTTAGGGAAAAAGGGATCTCCCTAACATTTTCTGGAGGCGAAACCATACTCTTGCCTCCCTCCTTCCGGCGTGGGGAAAGACGACCGCCCCCTTTGACCCCTGCGCTGTGCCGCCCTGCCCAGAGTTTCGTCCATAGCATGAAGGTCAGACTGTCTGCATGTTTTTTGTTTTGCTTAACACACCATACATTTGTTTACGTTTTGAATGTTTTCTGAGGCCAGCAATCGTTTCAATAAGTGGTTGGCAGTTGCATCGCTGCCAACAGGCCAGGGTCAGGCGGTACTCGCCACCGCAAAACCTGTTCTTAAACTAGCGCTTAGTGCACAATGTTGCCTAAGCACTGGTTTGATATTCGACAATGGAGGGCGCTGGTGACCACCTGTTCTAGCGCAAATTCTCTTAAGACGTTTTGCACAAAGTACGAAATTTAAAGTTACTGAGTGTATGAGGTACAAAAGGCTATAGCACTTGATCGCATAATCAGATTGCCTGAAATCCTACAAAGATGGTGCAAAATGCATATGGTATGAAATCAATGGCAATTTGGTGTGCAGTGTTATCGAGACACGCTTACATTCAATCATATCCTATCGCACAACATATTCACTCAGACCATTTCCCTGCGCGGTATGGCTGTCGCGCGTCAAGTGCCGAGCTTTTGCAAGCAGTGGGTGAATACGAGTGAAAGACAAATGAACTTCCCATCCATGACCACAGACAGATGCACACAGGCCACACGACAAAACAAGAACTGTCAAACGCGTGCGCCGGTCAGGTGCCTTTTCACGGTATTTGTGAAATCCTCTATGCCCCCCCCCCCCCCCCCCCCCCGGTATGGTCGGATATAGCGCTAGTGTTTTAAACACGTGACCTGCTTGGTCGGTGTACTGATCGATACCCTTCCACTTCTTCCAGCTGATGGGCGGCGGCACAAGCCCCGGTCTTGCTTACGCACTGCCTACACAATGCTTAGGCAGGCACTGCCCTGGCACGGCGCTACCTACGCACTTCATGGCTGTGGTGCAGCGGTGGACCAGACGCCAGGATGACAAGGTCATTAGGCGCTTTAGGAGGCAAAATGCTAGGTGCGCCGGTTGATCTTGAGCTGATGGTCATTAATCGATGTGTTTCGGAAATAAACATATGTCATAGAAAGGCAACGTCAGGATGGGATAAAGGCAGCAGTAGCTACTTGCATGGCCACTAACCAATTCAAACCTTCAAGAAAGGTGAGAAACAGAAATGACATTCAGCACATACAAGCACACATACAACCCAACTTAGCACATCTCTGTGTGATTTTTTGCAACAGACGTAACAGCTCACCGATTTTTATCGGCGAGATGATAAAGCTATCCGAATATTCCATCCGAATATCTAATTTCTATTGGAATATAATTAGGCAGGCATGGAGTATTTTGGCCACCGAAACACCACTTAAGTTACAAAAATGACCAGCTGTCGGGACTATGGGTGGGACAGCCCTCTCCAGCACCCTCGAGCTTCGGCGTTCATGTCAGCGCCAGGTCAGCGACCGGCCAGCTCGAAAAAACAACATGCATGCTTCGCACGCTAACCTTCGCAGCTGTTAGCAAGGCCCACAAGGGTGGGTTAGGCACTGCAGCTTGGAGTTGTTAGTGTGTTAGGCAACATTATTGTTAAGAAATCTGCCAAAAATGACAGAAATTCAAGCCGTTGCTGGTCATAGATGGACGCTCAACGATGACACCTTTGTATTTTCCAGATGATTGCCTATAACCTAAGGGTTGCTAAAAGTCTAGACTTTATACAGTGGGACTGTGAATTCCAAGGATGATGGCTCGACGCGTCCTAAAATCCCAAATCACCATCATCATTATCAGAGATGATGACTCAATTTCATCATGCCTGAGCGCAAGCGGATGTGCTGCGGGTCGCCTATTTTAGATCCAACGCTGTTGGAAAGAGGGGCTTTTAGTGAACAGAAGTGTCGCTTAGCTGCACACACAAAGCCGTCGTAAGGATAGGACTTCTCTAAGGTTCGAGCAACACGATCCAATCCCCAGATATCCAATCCTTAGGAATAAATGACCTTTGAAATAGAGTGATGCGATAATATGTGGCGGTGAAAGATGCAGGGTTCCGAAGAACTCACCGACAAGTCTGTTGTCAATTGTTTGCCAAATGTCGGTTGCGTATGAGAAGTTTGACCGTCTGATCATGTTAACGATGAAAAAAGCGGGTCGATGTACGATTCTTCGCGTCTTTAGCTTTGTCCACCGTAACGTGATGTGCAATGGGTCATTTGCTGTCGAGGTGGCGTCAATGGGTGTCATTCAAGCTCACGCATGATCGCTTACACGAAAGCTTAACAGTCCGGAACAGCCATTAACAGCGTCCCAGGGTGTGCTTACTGCCTAGCAGTCATATGCTGCAGTAAAGCGCCTGGCTAGAAGTCATGTACTGCAGTAAATTGCTGTCTGGCAGTCATGCGCTGCAGTAAAGCACCTGGTTAGCAGTCATGTGCTGCATTAAATTACTGCCTGGCAGTCATGTGCTGCAGTAAAGCACCTGGTTAGCAGTCATGTGCTGCAGTAAAGCACCTGGTTAGCAGTCATGTGCTGCAGTAAACTTCTGTCTGGCAGTCATGCGCTGCAGCAAAGCACCTGGTTAGCAGTCACGTGCTGCATTACATTACTGCCTGGCAGTCATGTACTGCAGTAAAGCACCTGGTTAGCAGTCACGTGCTGCATTACATTACTGCCTGGCAGTCATGTGCTGCAGCAAAGCACCTGGCTACGGACATCACCGAGTAGGCTACCCCAACCTCTGTCATACGCTTCCCCCCGCAATATGTCATGGACAAACAGGTGGCACACACGTGGTGCATGGGAAGGGCTTTGTTCTGTTAATGCATCCAAATTGTTCGCCTGGATAAGCTGCTCGATATCGCTGAACACCGTGTTATGGTGCTACGCAGCACTTTAGATTCTTCGTTTTAGCTGAAGGGCTGACACAAAGTTGGTTCTTCTGACGGGAAAGGCTGTAATGCTGCAGCAGGGTAGAAGATTTCGCCACAGTCCAGGATCATGACACATGTCCGGTCTCTGGAGAATACAAGTCAAGACATATACAAATAATGGATACAAAAGCTGGACGTATAGGGCAGTTGCTCTAGGGCGGGCCTGCTTGTTTGCTGTGAACAAACTAATGCACCAGTCGAGGAACACAGTCTGACCAATTATTCCGTGCAAGATGCTAATGCCTCGCCAGTCGCCCCAATCCTTCCGCAAAACTAAAACAAAAGTTCTGGCATGTAACGAACCAAGCCAGAACCAAGGCTCTGACTTCATAGAAAGCCAGAAAAACACTTTTAAGGTGTGTGCGTAAAGCCTATAGGACATTATTTAAAAACATGTTTTGGTGAAGCCTCAGGACCAACTCAGCAAACAAATTTCACTTAAGAGCGAACCACAATTATGCGGTCAACATTTTGTCACAGCACTGGACTTCTGTCTCTCTTTGAAGCCCCACATCTCATTCATGAATGCCATTCTTGGCATATGTTGGGCAGGGGTGTCACCTAAAATACTTTGGGAGGGAGGGGGGGGGGGGGCTGAGCCTCTCCACTTCTATGACCAAAAGAGAATGCAGGGTCAAGGCAATGCAGGAAAGTTTTGTTGACTATTAAAGGTCTAAGTACTTAGACACATTATCGTAACTATTGTGTTGATCTTGTACCAAAATAGTATCAGGCAGCTACCGTATACTTTTTGCATCCCAACTCTTGCGTATGGCAAGCCAGTTTGCCAATGTCTGACAAGTTTTGCACATGATAACATCTGGATTAGGACACAAAAAACTGACTGCAATACGTGGTAGCTTTTAAAAGTATAGCGCAGCCCTGAAGAACATCAAGCCTTTCTCCCTCTACAGTGGCGAGTGCATTTGTCGCACAATCGTGACTGTTGTGGTTTTCCGCTAGCTAGTTGGAAAAGCATGATCAGCAACCGCGGTAGTCATCAGTGATTTCACCTCCGTCAAATCGTGACGTCGAAAGGTATTCAGGTGGGCTTATGGCGACCCTGGATGGGCAACAGCTGAACCTGCTGCAGGTCATCGATCGTCCGGTCGATAATCCTCTGTGATATGCTCCATTTTGAAATCGACAAAACAATTCAATAAATGCTGTAGTTTTTGGTTTTGGTATCAGATATGCCAAATGTAAGCGGCCGAAATCCGGGGAGAACTTAGGTTTTTGGGTATATTAAGTAAATCTTGTCCCCTCAGCCCCTCCCCCCGGCCAACAGATTTTATAAAGTGACACCCCTGCATGTAAGGCATTAAGTTTGATATTATTTGTGGCCTCTGTGACGGCGCGTAGAAATTCCACGTCGATCTCGTTCAAAATTGGCACGAAAACTTACATTTCAAAGGCTGTTGAAGCCCGCAGGCCGGCAAAGTCTGAGCAAAAATACTCAAAAGGGACGCATCCCGGCCACAACAGATGGCGACAGCAGAACTCACTGCGGGCCGTTGTCGGCTATTGCGGACGTAAGATGCAATCAATCGTGTCATCTTGTAAAATGAGTGGGGGCTGAGCCAATGAAGTTGACCTTACCTGCTCTCAAATCCTGATTTCTGTTTCTTATTCCTGTCCGAAATCCGGCCACCTTGCTTTGGGTTCCTGCTGTCAAAACCAAATTAAAAAAGACAATTTGGTTGGCTCCAAAATTGCTTTAATTTGAGAAATGACTGAACAACTTGAGGAATACAGGACACAATGAGGAATAATAAAATAATGGGAACGGTTCACAAGAACAACATAGCAATTCGAGGAATGAAGAATGTTTGAGGAAAGACTTCCCATATGAAGCCGATATGATAGTGATAATGATAACACATGATGATGATGATGATGATGATGACGATGATGATGATGGTGGTGGTGATGATGATGATATTGATAGCGATGCGTTAAAGTACCAAGCATGCTTCCAGTCCACAAACTTCTTGCATTTCATTGACCTAGCATTCCCTATTCTCATGTGCATCGGGTAGGGGGTCAAAGAGCATTGAGGAGACTCAAGACAGCAACGAGGGGGAGGAGCTCAGCCCTCCCGAAAGTATACGAAGTGACACCCCTGAGTGCCACTTTTAGTATCTCATTTTGATACCCCAGGTTGGTTCTTTTACCCGCACGTTGCGGGTGTGTGGACTTAGACGTGGCACCTCTACTGCAAGAATAACGCCAGTAAAAATGAATGTTTGCGATTGACACAGTGGGCGGCGTAAGTCATTCAGCGCAGTGCACAGGTGAAAGTCTGATCCAGTGCGTCACAAAGTCATGCGATAGGTCGTTGGCACATGACTGCTTTGTAAGCGCAGGCTTGCAATGAACTCAGCATCCAAGGCAGCAATGCCTTCCAACGTCAAATTGCACTTTGAAAAGATTCACTGAGCTTAACACCGTTGGGATAAATCAAAGCCATGGTTTCACCCTGCGTTAAATTTGCCAGGTCCTAGCCTCAAGTTTGTATATATTTTCCGCTCCATAGAATGTTTCAAGCAACATTAACATTAGTGCACACAAATTTCGGCTAATGCATATGTTGCCAACGCAACACAGCGCTTCACCTGGGGCAACTAGATAAATGAAGGGCATTCCTTTCATAATGGTGAGCAAGGGGTTCGATGCCATTTCTCGCGTCGGGGTAGCTACTTCAAAGATAAATTTTAAGCTACTCAAAAGGAGCTCGAAAGAACTGGTATGACCGATCACATCGGACGCATTTGATCTAACTTTGAGTGAAAGTGCAAGCAGGTGAAATACTCTTTTTAACAATAATCTTCGCCTCAAAGCCTCTTTACTAAAACACTGCCTCATTTCTGGCAGCGCAAAACATCAGCCTAAAAGCGTGCAAAACGTAGATATTGACCTGAGTGAGCGGGCGCTGGCATGCATGTCACGAGCGTGGGCACACCAGCCCCCCCCCCCCCCCCCCACCCCTCTCACGCGCCTCAAGACGCCAGTGGAGTAAAGCTGCATCACCTGATCCCTGCTCGTTGTGGCCCCGGTGTACCCCCAGGCGCCCGAGCGCCAGGGTTGTAGGCGGCTGATAGTGGCCAGCTTGCAGCGGCGCAACGGACAGCTCACGCTCGATCACGCTTGACGACAAAGACCCGGCCTGTTGGGCGATTCAACACCCGTGATTGCGTCTGACATGCTCCGCTGGTGGGAAAGCCAGCTGTATTTCGCACTGTCAGCAGATGGCTTCCGCGCACGCTGGCATCGAGCGAGCGTTTAATGCACGGCTACATCTGGAGCGACGTCATTGCGTGCTTCAGAATGTACCATGCAATGTTTGTGCATGTGTGTTTTGCATAGAAAGCTCGATAACCCCGCAATCGACCGTGCAACTGCATTGTGTAATGCTGGAATACGTTACCGCTTCATAGCGAACTGGTGAGATCACCCCTGTCGGGCAACGGACATCCCTTCCACAGCTTACCCGTCGCTCACTGACGCATGGAGACATCCGCTGTCAGGCCACGTGTCAGCACAGCGTCGTGAATCCAGGCTGCATCCAATCGCGCAGCGCCTCTGCCTCGATTTTCAGCGTACGCCGCACGTCCCGCCCCTAGGTGTAAGGTGACCGCCCCCGCGGGCTGCTCTTCGAGTCCGCAGGGTCTGGTGTCGGCGTCCTTGGCAGGCGTCTCTCCGTGAAGATGTGACGGCCGAAGCAGCATCCGGGCGACAAAAGGCCGCTAAGTGGCGCTGGTTAGCTCCCAGCGGGTGTTCGCCAGGGCAGCCATCTCTTCGCCACCGTGAAAGTGGCCTGTGACGTCACGGTGACGTCATAGTCACGCCGTGAGCGCCCGACGCGGCCTCGCCTTTCTTCTCCGAACGCATGCATTTGCACCCCGCAGATGTCCGCGCGCAGCGTTTGCGGAACTTGTCGCCCACCGTTGCAAGTGAACCGCCATTGGCCGTGGCGCGTGCGCTGTCCTCCCTCCGCGCCGGTGGGGGATGGTAGAGGGGGCGGGGTCGAGTGACGCAGCCCACACAGCCGTTCGACTAGCGGTCCTCGCCGGCCGGCGTCCGTCGGCCGGCCGCTCTGTGCAGGCCAGGCGGCTCGGATGACCTCGGCTGGACGCGCCGGGGTCTCCAACGGCCTCTGATCAGGCTACCGGCCTCGGGTGCTCATGACAGGTGTTCTGCCACGACTTTGACTCGTTTTGGACGGCTTTGCCCACTCGTTTTGGAAGGGTCTGTCCGCCACCGACCGTTTTGCTGCTAAGCTCGTTGTGCGCTAATCGCCGACGATTTGACGATGCCAGCTGATGCGTGAGCCTGTCAGGAATGCCAACTGTCCACATGCAGGGTTCACTGTTGTGGTGTGTGCGGCAGCTGAAGTCCTCTTGGTCTGTTGGCAGCGCCCAGTAACGATGATTACATACACCAGATCCGCCACAAATCCCATTACATTGTACGAAGATCTCGCCACATATATAATTGCATACTACCGAGACCTCACCGTTCTTCATTGCATTTAACCACCATTAAAACAAGTACTCTGCTTTTCGCTCGCCTAATCACGTGATAATAACGTGATAAGTAAGGTGCTTAGACTCGGTCCGTGCAGCCCGTGTTGGTCGGTCTTGCATCTTCGACCGACCAGGGCCTCATTATGGAGTCCCCTCATGGGGCCACCAGGGCCTTTTTCGTTAGCAATGTCGTCAGCAGGGCCCATGCTGACAGCATTGCTAACTCTCAATGTCGTCAGCAGCGCCCATGCTGACAACATTGCTAACGTCCAATGTCGTCAGCAGGGCCCATGCTGACAGCATTGCTAACGTCCAATGTCGTCAGCAGCGCCCATGCTGACAACATTGCTAACGCCCAATGTCGTCAGCAGGGCCCATGCTGACTTTGCTAATGCCCAATGTCGTCAGCAGGACTCATGCTGACAACATTGCTAACGCCCAATGTCGTCAGCGGAGCCCATGCTGACGACATTGTTAACGTCCATCCTTCGGGGAAAAATGTGCTTGTGCCCCCCCCCCCGCTGCCCCCCTCAGACAGCGTTTGGTACGTCCTTCTCGAGCGGCCCTGCGGTATGTCCAGTCTATTTGCCAAGTGAGCTGGCTTTTCCACCAGAAATGATCTGAATCCGGCCGTTTCTAGTTACGAATCTCCCTGGTTGATGCACACATCACTCCAGCAGGCTTTATCTGGCTGCCGAGCCGAGGAGGCGCGCCTGACCTTCCCCTCCCCTCGCGCTGCTGCAGTGAAGTGGCCCGGGCGCGGCCCCCTGGCTGCGGGCGGGACCACGAAGCCGGAACCCCAGCCGCGGCAAATACGCCGGCTGCGGTTACCGGCCGAGACAGGGAGAAACCTCCTGCGCCAAGGAAGGGGGTCTGCCGTCGAGGCGCTTGTATTGTTCTGTATGCGCTAGTATTGTTCTGCATGCGTAAATGCGTATTTTGCTGACTGCGCCTGAATGCGTTGTGTTTTGCCTTGCGTGCATGCGTCCTCGGATAAAAGAAGACGAAATGTGACATGCCTCTTCCATTTATTTGCGCACGATGTCCTAAGCTGGTTCAATGCAGAAATGTGCGTGGCCTTCATCAAAAAGTAACTTTCGCATCATCGGATGTAACGTTGAAACTATCCAGGGCAGAAAATACGTCCGAGCAAAGACAGAGTCACGTATATTTGCCTGCGTACAAAAGCTTTTAGTCATCAATTCATAAATAATATGGCAACCGTCATTATTTTCTCTTGATAAGATGTTTTCAAAGCACCCCGAAATTATGAAGCTGAAGGGCTATGCACATTTCATAGTAATGCTGGAGGAAGTTCGTTTCAAACCCACACTCCGTTTTTTGCTGCAGACCCCCGGGTCCTTGGCCTGAACGGCGCGATAGTGTAGCTTCAGTCGCGGCACCTACATTGTGTCATCTTCCCTGTGGACTGACAGATGTTCTGTAAATACCTATATTTTCACATACATTCAGCACCCCTAAAACCCAAATTTTGACTCAACTTTAAAATGGAAAAATACGTTTGGGTAAAGAGATATGGACAAATCATGACTGTGGTTAGGCAAGCTTGAACTATTTTGCCAACACTGTACTTTTCAAGAATTGATATATTCTCATCGGCATTTCGTAAATAAAAAGGAGCATCTAAGGAACTATTGCGTATTCCGTGTTATATCTTGTGCAACAGCTCAAAGATTGTCAAAAACTGAGGCGAAAAGAACGATCAGCTATAAAATCTGGGCGATCATAAATCTGGGCGAAACACCGTAATACTCTACGTATGCAGTTGAATGAACGTCGGACGCGGGCCATGTCCTTAAAAGAGCCTGGTGCCGCAACGCTGTGACGTAATACGTGACGTCATTGGTCTCCCGTCATTTAACATGCCGTGTGCAGGCCTGCCTTTCACCGAGCTTCTTGTGAAGGTCTCGCGGTAAGTGCGGTGACAATTATGGCCAACGATTAACACTCCGTAAAGTGGACCAGCCCTTCAGACCCGACGTGGCTGTGAGGCAGAGCCTGTTTTAACCTGGTGACTAGGGAGAGGGCAGGGGCAGCAGTGATCGCCAAAGCGCCCTTCCCCCAGTAAACCGCGAAATCCTCCCCAGTGGAAAACTTGTTTTGCCGGCAACCCACGTCCGACCATGTCTTCGAAACAGTTCAGGCAGTAACCGCAATGAAACGCATCTGAGGGGCGCGACCGATGCGTGCAGTCTCCGTGGAACCGGGCATCCCATGGTGAGGAACTGTTCTTAGATAGGAAAAAAGAGAACGAAAAATGAGTACGCTGCAGCTGTTGGAAGATAAAAAAGATTCCGACTTCTGCCAGCAGGAATTTGAATGGCATAGATGTGTGTCAGAATCTGGGCAAGGATGTGATCAACAGGTGCTCTTCATGCCTGTGACATTTCCGCTTGATTCCATCTGGTTGGTTAAATTCCTGAACACCTGTCACTTCAGTTTACGAGCAACATAAGCAAGATAAGCTAAATAAGAAAAATCGCGGAAGAATTCGGTGAATTCAGCTAGCGTGTCAACGGCAAATGTATGGCTCCGCACCTGACGATCGCCGCACCACGCCAGTGTTATCCAGCTGCAGGTGGGTCTGTCCTGCTACCCTGGGATCTGCCGTCCTTGGGTTCAACTGCTTCCGTTGACGATGAATCCTCTGAAGAGCTTCAGTGGCAAACCCGATTTGCCCTCGGTTCCCTCCGTGCAACGTCATGATGCTCATGTTTGGTTTTGAGGATCCGGGATGTAGTTGACCACTCTTACTGCACTTACTCAGCGCTTGCTTCTGCGGTTTTTCTGAGGGGCGGGGGGGGGGAGACGACGGGTGCAGCTTCCCACGTGACCACCTCCCTCGGTTCCGCTGCAGGTGCTCCCGCGCTTGCTTCCTGTGGTTGTCGTACCATGCCCTGTCGAACAATCCTTTCTACAGTGCAGCACATCAGTCTGTTCAAACAGCACCCATAATGTCAGCCTCTTTTTGCCTATCATTATTTAACAGAAGCAGAATTCGGTGGACCTTTTTGGAACCACAACAGGCCCCTAAACCATTACGGTTCACACTTCCCTTGCACACCAACGTATTGGTAGCATCAGTCAACACAGTCATAGCATCCCATTTTTTGCAATGACTCCAGCGTGAGGTGCAGTTTCCGTCTACGTCCGCCAAGCAGCAAACTTTCTCTAGATGACAAGAGTTCCACAGTCTGTGGCTTGTGGCCATTCACTCATATTCAACCGCTTCTTTTTGGCAACAGTTATGCGGTTAACAAATCACTCGTCTTGGCTCTTGAAGGTATGACTCTATGCAGTAGCGTGCGTATGATTTCACGATGGGGTAGGAAGAGAGGAGGGGGGAGGGGGGCACAACTCCACGCTGTTCAGTGACGACCGAGTTCAGCAAAATGTGTTGCCTGGCATAAAACAGCATGTTCTCCATACTATTCGTACGCGTCCATCCAGAGTTATTAGCTGTCAGCATTAAGTCCCGTGCATATTTATAGATGCCACTAATTTGGTACGGGGCTCCCCTACGCTCCCGGGGGCTCTTATTACGTGCGTACGGGCCTGTCTTTGTGCGTATTGATTGACACTTGTCTCCAGCAATTCATGAGGCTAAAACCACGTCTCGGCCGCCGAGTCCGTCGCGGCCAAAACAAAAATAACTTTAAAACATATAAAACAATAACAACAAAATAATACCGCCTGGTGTGGACGCATCTGAATTCACTCAGAGCGTTCGCTGAATCGCTGCAAAACATTTTTTGAACACTTTCATAGGCACGCCGTGCGGACTGGTGACACTGGAACGCATACTAAACACAATGAGCCCGACCTTGAATAATTCGGCGTACAAATAAACCCGTGTAAAGTTCACACGGCCGCCTGTGCTCGGTTTTCGGCTGGTCATCGCCGCACCTTCCGTTGCATGCTGTATTTTTTTAAGCCAGCCACATTGTTCTACTTCCGTCGTATTTCTGACTACCTTACCACTGCCGCAACGTTTCGATACTGCCCATACTCAGTCTTATCTGCAATTTACAGGTCGTCGAATGGTCACTGCTGTTACATCTCCGATAGCCGTCAAGTACCGCTGAATAAGGTATCATATAGATTATCCCTACGACCGTCCTCGATCGGCGATGACACATTGCGTGCACTGGCGCTACTCACGTAAATCGGCGTCCTCAGACAAATGAAGATCTTAAAACGCACCATCGCCCCTACAACAAACTGAATTTATTTTGGACGGCTTGATTACCGCTCAACTTGTTTCTCCACCCACACAATTCATGGCAATCCTATGGGCTTAAAAAGGATCTTCTTACCAACGAAGACGTTTGCCAATCATCACGAGCTGTCAGCATCACGAGCAGCGCGTGCTCGTACTCCTCATGCTCGTACATTCGTGCTGTGAAAATTGCAGGCTCTTCCTGCCATCTTTTTGACCTGCACACGGGCCAGCAAGCTAGAGACGGGAAGCAAACTGACAGAAATACGGAGAGAGACATATTATCGTAGACAGTATATCATAAGACAGCCTCGTTTGGACGAGGTACTAGTGCAAAGATACTGTGCACCTGCATATTGGAGTCGACCTCATTCTGCAATCCATGGTCTAAACTTCTCTCCAACGAAGATCATTTGGTTCACCCTTGTCTATCAAAAGGAAGTCTTTGAAGCTATTTTGTGGTCTCTGACTTTTTAATATTCTCCCGTGCTTTTACTTTCTCAAGACACATTTCTCAAGCTGCATTTTCAAAGCAGTGACCACTTCGCGGCGTGCTGTCAGTTTGCCTACCACAGCAACCCGTGGCTGCGTGCGGGCTGCCAAAGGTTAGGGGATAATTACCAACAGGTATTGCCGTGGAGGTCAAACGATTCCATAAACAACCGCTGGATGGTCTCTGCAGGCGGCCGCGATATCTGCTCAAGGTCTGGGCTGGCTTCAAGGTCATCCAGCGAGACACCCCGGTCTGTTCAGGGCTCCGACAGCCTTGTGGGTTATGACCGCCGGAGTTGAGTTGAGGAGGGGAGTTGATCTCCCCACCTTTGCCAACAGGCAATATTCTTCCACAGCAATGAACACAATTCAGTTCATGATAATTTGGTGTAACAAACTCCTTAACTGATCTTGTGAATACATCATTCACGGTAATGCATAGTACTTATTTTTAATCTTATGAACTGAGCATGGAATGATATCTAGTACCATTTCCTGCACGGCAAATGGCAATGCCATGTGTAGTAAAGGCTGCCTTATATTGACCGCCGTTTTTCTTACACACGTTTAAAGACTTTTCTCGGCCATGTCATTCCCTTTGCTCCGGAACGGCAGTGAAGCGTGCACCGCAAGTGAAATCCAGTATGGCTGTATTCCACAGTGGTTTTCTATTTCAGTCACATCTCAAGTGTTTTGCTTAATGGTGACCAGAGAAAGTTTCCTAGAGAAGGTATAGAAAAGCGTCCGGCCTCTTGCATCTGCTGCCTTTTTTATTCTGA
This sequence comes from Pollicipes pollicipes, assembly GCF_011947565.3. NCBI lineage: Eukaryota > Metazoa > Arthropoda > Thecostraca > Pollicipedomorpha > Pollicipedidae > Pollicipes > Pollicipes pollicipes. The sequence goes on from NW_023597055.1 coordinate 24,470,814, forward strand.
ATACAGCTGTTGCGTCAATTGGCAGAAAACAACTTGAAAGGAAGACACACTGGTCTGAGTGCAGCACATTTATTCATATCAATGTAACAATCTACCGTCGGTTCGTCTAAAACATCAATAAACCAGCTTACAGAATCACAGAGCATGCCGGATGCTATGATCGCGTGAACCGCAGCTGAGCCGACATCGTCCAGCCCCTGTTTCTTTGCAACAAGTTCGTGTCTGCCCGGCAGACATTGCACGATAACGACAGCGGAACTCGTCCACCGGCCCAGGAGAGCGTTCGGGGACCGGAGCCGCACGGATCCGTCGCTCTAGCGTGCCGCTCTCCCTACCACCGGCTGTGTGTCGACGTCGTGCCGACGTCTTGGCCCCCGGCCGTTTTCCTGCCACGTCTTTGCTGCTCTCTCCGCCTCGTCCAGGCTCCTTTCCGCGTTCGGACGCTCGGCTCTAAGCGTTGGGGTAGAAGCTGAGGCAGGCCAGGAACCGCTTCCAGTACTCGCTGTTCAGTGCCGCCTGGTTGTTGGCGCAGCTGTTGGGGCCCGTCTTGTGCACCATGGCGTAGTCGGAGCATGTTCTGAGGCCGTCACCGTCGCAGTCGCGCGGGTACTTGGCCATGTACTTGCGGATGACGGCCGCCGAGCAGAACGGGTCGGAGGTGCACGACTCGTACGAGTACGAAGCGAAGTTAGCCTCCTGCTGCAGCTCCGAGTCGAGGAAGAAGGCCCGCGAGATGAGGAAGGGGCCGCAGTAGCCGGCCGACGTGCAACCCAGCGTGGTGTTGCAGGCAGTGGAGGCCTCGCAGATGCAGCCAAGGCAGGTGGAGCTCACCAACTCCTGGCCGGAGGCCAGGCCGGCCAACGCCACCAACACCGCCGCCACGACACAGTACGTCTGCATGCTGAGCCACACCGCAAGGGTCTGGCGGGCAGAAGCCGCCGCAGAATAAATACGCTCTTGTGGCGAACAGGATTTCCCGGTGTGAGCCCGTGACGTCGGGCCGGCACCGCGGCGTCACTCGATAATCGGACGCCGGGTGTGGGCAGCTGGGCGCGCGCCGTGCCTGATTAGCGGGGGTGTCGGCGCGCGCCGGCCGTTCGCGGTAATGGCCCCGTCAATTAACCTTGGCAGTGTGCGTCGTCCCGCGCACGCTCCTCCCTCCGGACAATCGAGGGAGTCGCGCAGCGCTTCGCGGCGACCCGGGTCGTCCAGAACCGGTTCGCAGGCGTCGGGAACGGCAACAGCGCGCCCGTGCAGGACGGTTTGTGCCGCCCCGGCCGCCTCGCTGCCGGTCCGCAAGCGGAGAGACACGGGCGAACGGTCCGAAAACCGTGAACTCGCCCGCGGCGGCCGGCGAACGGGTGGCCGACCCTGGACCTGGGCCCAGGCCGGGGGCCGATGCGAGGGGCGGCCCGCCGCGAGTGTTCATATCACAAACCGGACCGGTGGGGTGAGGTGGCTCGCCCGCCGAGTTGACCCGGATGCGACGGTCCCGCCCACAAGCCCTGCCCCGAGCCGCGGGTGACGGCGTGGGTAGGCTCTCTCTCTCCTCTCTCTCTCCTCTCTCTCTTCTCTCTCTCTCTCTCTCTCTCTCTCTCTCTCTCTCTCTCTCCCTCTCTCTCTCTCTCTTTCTCTCTCTCTCTCGCTCTCTTTGCTTTTCTCTCGCTCTCTCTCGCTCTTGTCTCTCTCGCTCTCGCCTCTTTCTCTCTCTCTATTCCTCTCTACCACTCTCTGCTTCTCTCTCTCTCTCTCTC